>NC_034181.2:55461101-55695547 GCF_002021735.2 Oncorhynchus kisutch | reverse complement strand
TTTAGGAGACGGTCCTGGCGCTTGCTGGACTTTCTTGGGCGCCCTGAAGCCTTCTTCGCAACAATTGAACCGCTCTCCTTGAAGTTCTTGATGATCCGATAAATGGTTGATTTAGGTGCAATCTTACTGGCAAGAATATCCTTGCCTGTGAAGCCCTTTTTGTGCAAAGCAATGATGACAGCACTTGTTTCCTTGCTTGCAGGTAACCATGGTTGGACAGAGGAAGAACAATGATTCCAAGCACCTTTGAAGCTTCCAGTCTGTTATTCAAACTCGATCAACGTGACAGAGTGATCTCCAGCCTGGTCCTCGTCAACACTCACACCTGTGTTAATGAGAGAATCACAGTCATGTCAGCTGGTCCTTTTGTGGCAGGGCTGAAATGCGATCATCTGATCACTCTTCATAACATTCTGGAGTATATGCAAATTGCCATCATACAAACTGAGGCTGCAGACTTTGTGGAAAATGAATATTTGTGTCATTCTCAAAACTTATGACCACGACTGTAGAGCAAGGGACTAGAGCGCACGTGATCTTGCGAGAGCACTCGGCTTGGTGAAGTTCAAATTATAACGTGTAATGTTTTGATAATGAGGTAAAACAGGTATACCTTGGGTTACTATTGTGATGTGTTTTTGTGAGTGTTTTGATATTCCCGGTACTTAGAAAATACGAGGTAGGATTGGATTTTGGGACCGTGTTACATAGTTAGATAGGAGACATGGGTACTCCGTAGGTAGTTTTGCACATTTAGATAGATGATAAGAATCTGTACCACAGTTATCGCAGCAGGCGATATCCCAGTGTGGATACAACACCCGTTTTGGGACCACTAATTAGGCAAAATGTTGATAATGGTATGGGTTTCCCTGTTCATATAGACAGGGTTTGATATCTGAAAACAACGCTAACTGGTTTTTCCTCTTGTCCGTCTCATTATTCCCATGAACGTTTTTTTGGGTTCCACTGGGAGTATGGCGATGGAGTCATTGAAAACGCACATGGAATGGTTCATGTGAGTACCTACAATTTACTACGTTATACATGGACTTTGTACCCGAACCAATTCAACTATAAACGCTTATGGGATTTTCTCTGTCCGGGTAATACATTTAAATAAAATAGCCCATACGGCTAGATTTTTTTTCTCTCGGGCCAATAAGATGATTACCGGAAAGGGTATCTCCAATTGTTTACTTTAGGTGTCCATTCCACTTAATGGAACACCATTATCTGATGTGTTTTGAGTAGGATTCTTTCTTCCAGGATTTATGAAAGTCCACTACAGTATGTATGTTAAGGGAGCTCCCACATTAAATAAGGCCTGGCAATTTTTTTGTTTTTACCCTATATTATGAATATTTTATTGTTTTTAATGCCATATCTGCCTTATTGTGAGGGGTCCATTTCATTTGGTTTTAGTGGTTTTCACATATTACAGCTGAGGCATCTAAAAGGGGCACACAAATTGAATTTTATGAAGTTTTAAAAAAAAAGACAGTAAAAATGGTGTAAATTGAACGTGAATTCTTTGATAAGAAATGACTGTAACCTGGGATACGAAATGTATGAAATGTATGATTGTTTTTAAATAAATTTGTCTAATAGGGAAAGAAATGCTTATTTGAAGGGTTTGAATGACCTCTGACGTGACTTTCTAGTGTGGTTTGATCGCTAACTGAAAGCCAATGGTTGATGATTTAAAGGTCATATGTAATATATGATTAAGGTTTTGAAGGTAATTGTAATACTCATAATTACAGAGAAGTGTATAATTAAAAGTTATCTGTGTGATTCAGACCACGAAAAGGATAGACCTGTCTCTCGTCTATTTTTCTATTCCCTGAATCAAGTTATGGGTATAAAAAAAAGATTTAATGAGGGACTAAATTCTAACTACGAATTCTAATTTGATTTGCAGTGTTGGTTTTTAAACATTAATCACGTTGTGAGTCATGTGTCAAAATGGGGGAATTACCAGTCCTTCAAGGTTTTTGGATTGAAGTTGACACCTCGAGTGATATATAGAAGTGTATCGAGTGATATATGAAGGAGTGTATGGTTTGTTTGTTTTGTTTCGACACAAATCTCACCAGATTGCAGCTGCTGGATGATCAGGATTTCTCCCTAAGGATTAGGCCTCTAACTCCCTGACCCCGTGACTCCGCTCTTAGGTCGACAGTGTGATAGGGGAGTATAAGCCCATTTGAGAAGGAAAATTCAACAGGGTTGTTATTTTCTTTAACATTGGTCTTAGAAATTTGCACAGAGAATATTGATAGTAGTAATAATTTGTCATACAGTAAATCATTTGTTTGGATTTCTTGAAACGGAAATGCCTAAACTAAAATTGTTGTTCTGATCTGTCCTGATCGAGATTATGGCGAAGGTAACTACAGATGGTATGCATGGAAGGGACCATTTGACCAAACCGTGTGGACCTAAAAAAAACTCTAACCGGCTGAGGAAATGGTGTTCAATATGTCCACGTCCATCGAGAGAGTCCAAGCCAGCAACCTGTACACAGCATGCAGTTGAAGCCATCAACTGCCATTTCTCTCACTCTTTTCTCCCAGGAGTGTGACAGTAGTCCACGTGGAGTGAGCATGGATAGAGATCCATTACAAAGCTTCTCATGTCGCTGGTATACAGGTTGTCAAATGGACAAGGCATAATGGGTAGTAAAGGTGGTGGCGGCTCAGGTGAGACATTGAAATTGGGACATTATCACCATGGTCCATCCACTTTGAACTGTGACGCTATCTGAAGAAGACAATGAGAGAGCGCCAGAAGACCGAAGTGCCCCCGGGGAAAAGGGGGGGGGGGGGGTTGGTCAACTGTGCCTGTAATTGATTTAGACTTGTCCAAAATGGTTATTTAGGGGGTTATCAGGTTGATTGTGGAAGTCTACACACTGCTAAATTTATAGAAATTTAGACTAAGAATACATTGAGATAATGATCTGTAATTATAGTCGTGATGAGAAAGTTAAATAGTAGAATTATAAGATTAATATTTGTATGTTAATATAACATGTATATTCTGTCAGCATGGATGTGTGTTAAATTGAGGGTTTTAACTTCGGTTCTACCACTCGATGTGAATCACTGAGCAAATGTCATCCGAAAAAAAGTGGGTTGAATAATTGTGTTTTGATTATGATTTGGAAACGGAATTACTTTTTAAAACTGACTAATTGATTTGAGTAAGTTGTTAGTATGGTAATAACTAAATTCAAGCAAATAAAATAAATGTCCTCTCTCTGTCAACTGCATTCATTTTCAGGAAGCTTTAACATATGTAATTTTTGTTTGAACATAAGATTCAACAACAGACATAAACTGAACTAGATCCACAACACACTGAATACGTTACACAGACATGTGACTAACAGAAAATGAATAATGTGTCCCTGAACACAAGGGGGTGGGGTCAAAATCAAAAGTAACAGTCAGTATCTGGTGTGGCCACCAGCTGCATTAAGTACTGCAGTGCATCTCCTCCAGATTTACCAGTTCTTGCTGTGAGATATTACCCCCACTCTTCCCCCAAGGCACCTGCAAAGTTCCCGGACATTTCTGGGGGGGGAATGGCCCTAGCCCTCACCCTCCGATCCAGCAGGTCCCAGACGTGCTCAATGGGGTTGAGATCCGGGCTCAAGACATTCCTGTCTTGCAGGAAATCACAAACAGAAATGAGCAGTTCGGCTGGTGGCATTGTCATGCTTGGAGGGTCATGTCAGGATGAGCCTGCAGGAAGGGTACCACACGAGGGAGGAGTATGTCCTCCTTGTAATGCACAGCGTTGAGATTGCCTGCAATGACAACAAGCTCAGTCCGATGATGCTGTGACACACCGTCCCAGACCATGATGGACCCTCCACCTCCAAATTGATCCCGCTACAGAATACAGGCCTCGGTGTAACTCCATGACGATAAACGCAAATCCGACCATCACCCCTGATGAGACAAAACCACGACTCGTCAGTGAAGAGCACTTTTTGACAGTCCTGTCTGGTCCAGCGACGGTGGGTTTGTGCCCATAGCCGACGTCGTTGCTGATGATGTCTGGTGAGGACCTGCCTTACAACAGGCCTACAAGTCCTCAGTCCAGCCTCTCTCAGCCTATTGCGGACAGTCTGAGCACTGATGGAGGGATTGTGCGTTCCTGGTGTAACTCGGGCAGTTGTTGTTGCCATCCAGTACCTGTCCCGCAGGTGTGATGTTCGGATGTACCGATACTGTGCAGGTGTTGTTACACGTGGTCTGCCACCGCGAGGACGATCACCTGTCCGCCATGTCTCCCTGTAGCGCTGTCTTAGGCGTCTCACAGTACGGACATTGCAATTTATTTCTCTGACCAAATCTACAGTCCTCATGCCTCCTTGCAGCATGCCTAAGGCATGTTCACACAGATGAGCAAGGACCCTGGGCATCTTTCTTTTGGGGTTTTCAGAGTCAGAAGAAAGGCCTCTTTGGTGTCCTACGTTTTCATAACTGTGACCTTAATTCCCTACCGTCTGTTAGCTGTTAGTGTCTTAATGTCCGTTCCATAGGTGCATGGTGGCAGGGTAGCCTAGTGGTTAGAGCGTTGGACTAGTAACTGGAAGGTTGCAAGTTCAAATCCCCCGAGCTGACATAGTACAAATCTGTCGTTCTGCCCCTGAATAGGCAGTTGTTCCTAGGCCGTCATTGAAAATAAGAATGTGTTCTTAACTGACTTGCCTAGTTAAATAAAAGGTTAAAAAAATATTTAAAAAACTGTCATTAATTGTTTATGGTTCATTGAACAAGCATGGGAAAACTGTGTTAAAACCCTTTACAATAAAGATCTGTTATATGAGTGGCGCAATTGATGTACTATGGATCGATTGTGACATGTGTAAAGAAGTTGTGTACCAAAGATGTTGACATTATTCTCAGCATGCCCTGGTGGATGGAGAGGGTGAACGCCGATCCTAATCTATTTGACCTATATCCATTACCAAATTGCAATGTTTGATGATAATGATAATACTCAGGAACTATAGCAGGTTTATGGCACTGGGACATAGAGTCCATAGGTGGTGCCTTATGAATAGCGGGATCATGATGCTTGTCCTGGGTCATGTTCAATAGGCACTAACTTGAAGAAATTTTACTTAAAACGGTGGTCACGACCTGAATTTATTCAACAAGATAATGCTAATTTCAGTTTCTTCAGATGGTGCTATAGGGATGGAAATGCTATTTCTACCATGCTGACCAATGGGAGTATGCTCAGTATCAACATGATGATATTGTTTTATTCAGACTTACACTGCAGATAATTTCTTAGCGCTATTTTAAAATTTATTTTTAAGTTGAGGGAAGTCTCAAAATGGAGGATTGTAATAGAATAATCACTAAATTGTTTTAATACTGTTTATGGATCGAATAGCTATTATGAGAACTCTCTCATCTGTGTCTGTGGGACTGAGTTGGGCCTCTGGGGCTTGAGCTGATAGTTGACTTGGTGATAAAAACCTAAATTCGGGCATTCCATAGACAAGGTGTGGTGGTTGGAACTGAGATCGAGATAACCTGTAGGAGTAGAACAAAACCCTTATTGTTCCTCATCATCCGGTCACCTGGGCTGGGGGTAAAACAACACCAAGTGCAGATAACCACGAGATGAACCCAAAGTTTTAAGCATTTTTAGTGTCAGATATACAAGAACCAGGATTCCTCTGGAAGGTTAAGCTCTCAGCAACACACACTTCAGAGTGTGCGGGCGACCAGCTTCATTATTGCAATAATTAAATCGATGATAAATAAAAATGTATTGTTTGAATAATTGTCCAAGTGTCTCTCAGTATACATTAATTTTCACAACAATATATAGTACTTGTCAAAAGTTTGGACACCTACTCATTCCAGGGTTTTTCTTAATTTTTTACTATTTTCTACATTGTAGAAGACATCAAAACTGGACATCAAAACTGTGAAATAACACATATGGAATCATGTAGTAAGCAAAAGTGTTCAATCAAAATATACTTTATATATGAGATTATTCAAAGTAGCTACCCTTTGCCTTGGCATTCTCTCAACCAGCTTCATGAGGTAGTCACCTGGAATGCATTTCAATTAACAGCTGTGCCTTCTTAAAAGTTCATTTGTGGAATTTATTTCCTTAATGCATTTGAGCCAATCAGTTGTGTTGTGACAAGGTAGGGGTCTACAGAAGATGGCCCTGTTTGGTAAAAGACCCAAGTCCATATTATGGCAAAAACAGCTCAAATAAGCAAAGGGAAATGACAGTCCATCATTACTTTAAGACATGAAGGTCAGTCAATGCAGAAATATCAAGAACTTCGAAAATTTCTTCCAGGGTTCAGGCACAAAAATCATCAAACGCTATAATTAAACTTGCTCTCATGAGGACCGCCACAGGAAAGGAAGACCCAGAGTTACAGTGGCAAGAAAAAGTATCCGAACCCTTTGGAAATACCTGGACTTCTGCATACATTTGATCAGATCTTCATCTAAGTCACAACAATAGACAAACACAGTCTGCTTAAACTAATGACACAAACAATTACACGTTTTCATGTCTTTATTCTACACATCATGTAAACACTCACAGTGCAGGGTGGGAAAAGTATGTGTACCCTTGGATTTAATAACTGGTTGACGCTCCTTTGGCAGAAATAACCTCAAAATGTTTTCTGTAGTTGTGGCTCAGACCTGCATAACGGTCAGGAGGAATTTTGGACCATTCCTATACTGTACAATACTGTTTCAGTTCAGCAATATTCTTGGGATGTCTGGTGTGAACTGCTCTCGAGGTCGTGCCACAGCATCTCAATCGGGTTGAGATCAGGACTTTGACTGGGGCCACTCCAGAAGGCGTATTTTCTTCTGTTGAAGCCATTCCGTTGTTGATTTACTTGTGTTTTGGGTCGTTGTCCTGTTACATCACCCAATGTCTGTTGAGCTTAATTTTGGCGGACAGATAGCCTAACATTCTCCTGCAAAATGTCTTGATACACTTGGAAATTAATTTTTCCGGCTGTCCAGGCCCGAGGTAGCAAAGCAGTCCCAAACCATGATGCTCCCTCCTCCATACTTTACAGTTAGGATGAGGTTTTGATGTTGGTGTGCGTACCGTTTTTTCTCCACACATGGTGTTGTGTGTTCCTTCCATACAACGGAACTGTAGATTAATCTGTCCACAGAATATTTTGCCAGTAGCGCTGTGGAACATCCAGGTGCACTTTTGCAAACTTCAGATGTGCAGCAATGTTTTTTTTGGACAGCAGTGGCTTCTTCCGTGGTGTCCTCCCATGAAAACCATTCTTGTTTAGTGTTTTACGTATCAAAAACTCATCAACAGAGTTGTTAGCCTGTTCCAGAGATTTCTGTAAGTCTTCAGCTGACACTAGGATTCTTCTTAACCACATTGAGCATTCTGAGCTGTGCTCTTGTAGTCATCTTTGCAGGACAGCCACTCCCCAGGGAGAGTAGCAACAGTGCTGAACTTTCTCCATTTATAGACCATTTGTCTTACCATGGACTGGTGAACATCAAGGCTTTTAGAGAGACTTTTGTAACCCATTCCAGCCTTATGCAAGGCAACAATTCTTAATCGTAGATCTTCTGAGATCTCTTCAGTTTGAGGCATGATTCATATCACGCAATGCCTCTTCTGAATAGCAAATTCAAATTTTGTGAGTGTTTTTTATAGGGCAAGGCAGCTCTAACCTACATCTCCAATCTCGTCTCATTGATTGGACTCCAGGTTAGCTGACACCTGACTCCAATGAGATTTTGGTCATTAGCCTAGGGGGTTCACATACTTTTTCCAACCTACACTGAATGTAGACAAGAAAAATACAATAATTTGTGTGTTATTAGTTTAAGCACACTATGTTGGTCTATTGTTGTGAAGATCAGATGTGATGTCCAATGATTGCAGAAATCCAGGTAATTCAAAGGGGTTCACAATTTTTATTGCCACTGTAGCAACATGGTCTAGGAAATGGCGCCAATTCAACAGCGACCACTATCCATTGCGGGAGAAAGTGCATGTTATTATTTTTTTAATCCTTTGTATTAGTATTGCACCATTGTTCTTATGTAATATAACCATATACATGTCTCAGACTGATGTACACAGTACCATCCCCACGGCCTTCACAATGGAACAGTCCACTACTGCTTAACTAAAAAAGAATCTCAGCCTATTGACCAAACAATAAACCAGCCAATGGGATGAACCCTATAAACAATATGCAAAAACCAGCTCCTCCCTTGACATAGATCGATCATCCCGAATACCAAAGCAGAGAGCTTGTTACAGCACACCACCTACAGTGGCAAACAAATGAACCACTGCCAGCTTCACTCCTTATAGCCATTCATTCTTGTGTAGTATTAAAAAATGTGGAATAGTTCCCATGAGTGTTAATTGTTTGGTGTGTATTCTTTAAAACGCAACATAATCATTTCCTCTAGAAGTGTAGGCCTATATCAACTTAGAAAATACATCACCGTCCACCGTTTGAATATTATGACAAGTGTTTAAATCGACTGTATAATACATATACACTTGTACTGTCAGCAGATGTTGCAGCACTGCGCCAAAAACGTGTCCCCGTGCCAACTCAATCACTTACACAGATACTGATCTCCTTGTAAGGCAGGGCCATTAATGCACTAAGGGAGCAGAGGAGATGGGTGGCAATACACTCTATGTCAATGACATTCAGTCTGTGAAACATACACAAACACACGCGCAGACAGTCCTGCTGATGTTTATGTACTGTAAGACTGTTCCCGACCCCCCTCCTCCCACTGCCCTTCCATATTCTGCCTTTAAGCTTGTGAAGTTGCCAGTAATAGGCTACACCAGCAGTCCGCAACTTTTCAATTTCGAGGGCAAAGTTCTCGTACAATTTCTACTTATCAGAGTGCAAGTTCAGATTATTATTATTTATTTTTTTACCTTTATTTAACAAGGCAAGTCATTCTTATTTACAATGACGGCCTAACGAGGAACAATGGGTTAACTGCCTAGTTCAGGGGCAGAATGACAGATTTTTACCTTGTCAGCTTGGGGATTCAATCCAGCAACCTTTCGGTTACTGGCCCAAGGCTACCTGCCGCCCCAGTTTCATATGCACATTTTCGTGGAACACTTTGATTTATTTTATAATAAAGTCTTCATGACGCAAAATCAATGTCATGTGGTTAATCAAAATCCTATCTAAATGAAAACATTTCAAATCTTATAAAAAACTATTTAAACTTTATTTAACTAGGCAGGACAGTTAAGAACAAATTCTTATTTTACAATGACAGCCTATCCCAGCCAAACCCGGTTGTGATACAGCCCGGGATCGGACTAGGGTCTGTAGTGACGCCTCGAGCACTGAGATGCAGTGCCTTAGACCGCTACGCCACTCGCGAGCAAATTGCCCATATGTAAAAATAGCCCACATAAATATATCCTATAAATCACATTGGCTATCCTATAAATCACATGGCCTGTCTTCAAGGAACTTGAAACATAGTACAAAATATTCTGGGCCCTCAGAGAGTTCCAGACAGAAAGACACAGCAGTAGACTATTTGCGCAAGGGATAAGAAGTAGTCAGCGAGGCCTATTTTATGAGGTTTCCAACTGTTCAGAGCATGACATTTCTTTCCGCTTTCATGCTGAGTGGTTATCGAAAAGGAGAGAGCTGGAAAGATGGTCCAAATAGGCTACATTGAGGAATTATGGTCATTCTCAATGGATGTAAAAACAAACTTTGTTTACTTGCTGTTTGAGGCCCTATTTGGTAAACGACCAAGTACATATGGCAAAAACAGCTCAAATAAGCAAAGAGAAATGACAGTCCATCATTACTTTAAGACACGAAGGTCAGTCAACGCAGAAAATGTCAACGTTTCTTGAAGTGCAGTCGCAAAAACCATCAAGCTCTATGATTAAACTCTCTCTCATGAGGACCGCCACAGGAATGGAAGACCCAGAGTTACCTCTGCTGCAGAGTTCAAGTAACAGACACATCTCAACAACTGTTCAGAAGAGACTGAGTGAATCAGGCCTTCATGGTCAAATTTCTGTAAAGAAACCACTACTAAAGGACACCAATAAGAAGAAGAGACTTGCTTAGGCCAAGAAACATGAGCAATCTTGAGATTTTAGATTTTTGGTTCCAACCGCCATGTCTTTGTGAGAAGCAGAGTAGGTGAACGAACGGATGATCTCCACATTTGTGGTTCCCACCATGAAGCATGGAGGAGGAGGTGTGCTTTGCTGGTGACTCTTAGTGATTTATTTAGAATACAAGGCACACTTAACCAGCATGGCTACCACAGCATTCTGCAGCGATACGCCATCCCATCTGGTTTGTGATTAGTAGGACTATAATTTGTTTTTCAACAGGACAAAGACCCAAAATATACCTCCAGGATGTGTAAGGGCTATTTGACCAATGAGAGTGCATCAGATGACCTGGCCTCCACAATCACCCTACCTCAACCCAATTGAGATGGTTTGGGCATACGTTGGATCGCAGAGTGAATGAAGAGCCGCAAACAATACTTTTTGGTTACAACATAATTCCATCTGTGTTATTTCATAGTTTTGATGTCTTCACTATTATTCTAAAATAGTAAAAATAAAGAAAAACCCTTGAATGAGGTGTGTACAAACCTTTGACTGTTACTGTATGTGTACACATTCACACTAATGTGCATCTGTCCTGACTCTCTGAATTCCTAAACTAGACCTCATATCATCACGGACAACTAATCATCCGCAGCTTCCAATTGGCTCATTCTTCCCCAGGGTGTTGCTGTAGAAGAGAATATGTTCTTAGTCAATAAATACATATGTTACTGTCTATTGGCTTGGAATGCATGCATTCTGGGAATGCGTGGGCATTTGATTATAATTTGAATTAATACATTTACTTTTAGAAAAATATCTTGACTTTATTTTCCAGATATCCCGAGAGTCTAGACAGGCTGCATTTCTCAGATCATTTGTCAGCAACAGCCAAAGAAGAGTCTGATTTTCATCATGATAGAACCGACACAGTGTTTCGCATTGATCTGTTTCAGGTCTTGTAAAAACTACGTCAGGTAATTGCTATTGGAAGTGTGGAAAACAACATACCGATGTCAGGGCAGCCTGGAGGAAAGGGATGGGCATATCAAATTATTACAATTATTCAAGTAATATCATGAATTTTGAGAGGAAAGGGATGGGCATATCAAATTATTACAATTATTCAAGTAATATCATGAATTTTGAGGGGGGTCAGAAGTCCTGAAACTTGAAATGATCTTCTTTGAACAACTTCATTGTTCTTTTGTCTAATTAGGCCTAATTTATTATGAAGCTTGTCAGACCGTGTAATGAATACTAAGATGTCACATTCAAACTGAACAAAAACACAAAGTAAATTGCCGCTGGTGTTAGAGTCCAGGGAAAGTGGCAGTGCAAACTGCATGTACTCATGGAGGTCTTTTAGACCGAAAGCTTAACAAATAACCTAAAACTGGCATCGATTCTACGTGTGCACAAGTCTCTTTCCTTGAAGTGTGCAGGGTGCACCAAATCACATCTCATCAAATTGCTGCGATACAGCGTTGTAAAATAGCTGTGACGTGATAATAACATGAGATTAGAGTAATGGCCGACATCAAATTACAGCCACATGGTTCGCTTGTTAAAACTGCAATGTCAGACAAAACACACTTATTAAAAAGTGTCAGAAAATAATTCTCTCCATCCTCGTCTGCCTTTATGCAGATGAAAATCCAATGCACATAGAGGTTACTTTGAAATTAACAAAGAAAAGGAATTACTGTGGCTAATGTGGGTGTGGTAGGCTAAATAATTACAACCCGAATAGTCCAAACAAAAAAAAAGTGATAAAAGAATCGAAAAATGCTAGGCAGAGCATGTCTAGAGCTTGTGGCTAAGCAGTACCAGAACAAAAATGGAGCAGGAGAGAAGGCCGACAGCATTTGTGTACTAAATCTTTTAAATAATAATAAATACATATCTTTTTTTTTACTTCAATGGGGACCTGCTTGCGCGACTCAGAAGAGGTGCACTCTGCCTGTTTCAGCACAGACGTGTGGGGGAGAGGTGCGGGAGGAGAAGGGCCAGTATGTCTGACACGGAGGGAGATAGAAAGAGAGAAAGTAGCCTAACCGACTCACGCAAGTTAGATAAAACTTGTTGCTGCGATAGTTTATCTATCATCTCATCTGGTAGTGTCGGTCACGACTGCATCAAATCGATTGAGGTTATTTTTGCTGCGTCCCTGTGTTCTTGTCTACAACATATCCATTTATATTAAACAGCCTACCTGTTGGTTGATCATTGTAGTCTACTCCTTCTCATTTATCCACTCCATATTGCATTGATTAGAAATCTCACTTGTTACACATGGAGCCTCTGACAGTAGTACTGTTTTGATTGACCAACAATAACAAGCTACACACGTGAAAAGTCTGTAGGCTACCGGTACATTTTTTTTGTGTGTATTATAAAAAATAAAAAATAAAAAAATGGGGCACACTTACAAGAACTATCATAAAACAGTTGTTTTACAGATACAGTACAGATTTTACTGAGTTACAGATCATAAGGAAATCAGTCAATTGAAATCAATTTATTTGGCCCTAATCTATTGATTTCACATGACTGGGCATGTGAAATCACATGAGCATTCCTGCACGCACGCACCATTGACTGTATATATGAATGGCCAAAGTCATCAATCACGTGATAATTCATTCCTACGTGAAGACTCAAATGCACATTTGAAGTATGGTTAAGATGTAGTCTCATAGATACATAACATGTGCGGTTTGAGCTACTCCAGGTGACGCTGCAGGCTAGTTCGTGCTGCCCTCTCTCATCGAGTATCTCAAGTTGAAGGACGACTGAGGTACTGCAGGCTGCCATTGGAAACTAAATTATCATTATAACTTATACTGTGTGCAATTTTTAAATAAATCGGATCAAGGACATACACCTGATGTAATAGAAGCAATTATTGGTACCATGATTGTCTTAAATTATTTAAAAAAGATGTACACAAAGATTGCCATTTTCTTATTCACTATTATGGGGATCCTGTTTTCTGTAAACAATGCCTGCAATACCGCGGTCGGCCTTGAACTTTGTAGCTTAAATGAGGGCGGCAGTAGCTCTCTCCTGGCACACACACACACACACACTGGAAGTAAAGGTCATTTTAGACAAGCATCAACGCATGCTTAATAAGATAGTGTCTTGGACACACTTTTCTTAATATCAATACCATTTGAAGATTAAAGAGGAACGGAACCCCCAAAAAATATTCTCTGGTTGAAAACTGCCTAACTATAAATATATACAGTGCCTTCAGAAAGCATTCATACCCATTGACTTATCTCACATTGAGTTGTCTTACAGCCCGACTTCAAAATTGATTGTATTATTTTCTCAATCTACACAAAATAACCCATAACGACATGTCTCTAGAAATGTTTACAAATGTATTGAAAATTAAATGCAGAAATATCCAATTTAAGTAAGTATTCACACCCGAGTCAATACATGTTAGAATCCCCTCTGACAGTGATTACAGCTGTGGGTCTTTCTGGGTATTCTCTAAAAGCTTTCCACCTCTGGATTGTACAATATGATCACATTATTTCTTTTTTTATTATTCAAGCTGGTTGTTGAACATTGCTCGACAGCCATAATCAAGTCTTGCCATATATTTTCAAGTAGATTTAATTCAAAACTGTAACTAGGCCATTCCGGAACATTCAATGCTGTCTTGGTAAGCAACTCCAGTGTATATTTGGCCTTGTGGTTGAAGTCCTGCTGAAAGGTGAATTTGTCTCCCAGTATCTGTTGGCTAGGAGACAACCAGGTTTCCTTAAGAATTTTTCCTGTGTTTAGCTCTATTCCGTTTCTCTTTATCCCCCCCAAAAACTCCCTTGTCCTTGCCGATGACAAGCATGAACATAACATGAAGCAGCCAACACCCTGCTTGAAAACATGAAGGGTGGTCCTCAGTGATGTGTTGTGTGGAATTTGCTCCAAACATAACACTTTGTATTCAGGACAAAGTTTCATTTCTTAGCAAACATTTTTCGCAGTTTTACTTTAGTGCCTCGCAAATAGGATGCATGTTATTATGTACAGGCTTACTTCTGTTCAAGCTGTCATTTAGGATGGTATTGTGGAGTAACTACAATGTTGTTGATCTATGCACAGTTTTCTCCTTTAACAGTGATGGTTCTGTCAGAATATGTTATTGTTAGACATCAGGGATCCTATGGGAAGGAGAATGGCAACAGACTGGTACAAGTCAACAGGACAGCTGTGAGTTGGGGAGTAGTATGGAACTTGGGCAGAGGTCAGGTCAGATGAAGTGAGGGAGATCTGTCAAGCAACAGAGGTGTATTGCTGTTCAGATGTGTAAGGAGACTCAGCAGAGAAGAAAGGGTTAAATACCAGCACTTGTGTGAATAAACTTGGTCTGAGCTTTTCATAGTTGTCCGTGAGTTTTTTACTTTGTTTAATTAGAACCTAAAAGCCATTAAACGCAGTAACTGTTTTAAAGTCACCATTGGCCTCATGGTGAAATCCCTGAGCGGTTTCCTTCCTCTCCGTCAACTGAGTTAGGAAGGACGCCTGTATCTAGTGACTGGGTGAACTGATACACCATCCAAACAGTAATTAATAACTTCAACATGCTCAAAGGGATATTCAATGTCTGCTTTTTATATTTTTATCCATCTACCAATAGGTGCCCTTCTTTGCGGGTCATTGGAAAACCTCCCTGGTCTTTGTTTGAAATTCACTGCTCGACTGAGGGAACTTACAGATAATTGTATGTGTGGGGTACAGAGATGGGGACGTTATTCACAAGTCATGATAAACACTATAATTGCACACAGAGTCCATGCAACATGTTAAGCTCATTTTTATTTCTGAACTTATTTAGGCTTGGGGTTGAATACTTAACTCAAGACATTACAGCTTTTCATTTTTAATGCATTTGTAAAAATTTCCAATATCATAATTCCACTTTGACATTATGGCGTATTGGGTGTAGGCCAGCGACACAATCTCAATTTAATCCATTTTAAATTCAGGCTGTAACAACGAAATGTGTGTGTGTGTGTGTGGGGGGGGGAAATCAAGGAGTATGAATATTGTCTGAAGGCACTGCATTAGATATATTAAATAAGATTTCAGAGGAAATACAGTAGCTGCTGCTAACTTAAATATCACCCAGACATAATGTTATCTTGACACTGACGCATTGTAAAGGAACAGAATCGTAATTGTAGTCGAATTTGAGATTTCCCTGGTGAATTCCCCCAGTGTGGCTGACTAGCTGTTCAGTCTAGTGGGCTGGGTAGCACAGTTGTGTGATAGTGAATGTGGGATGGAATGGCTGGTGGTGTTGTGTTGGTCTGTGGACACCGGAAAGATTACAAAAGACCATATTTCTCAGAGGGGTTGTCTTCCCCAGCATGAAAGTCACATGCAGGCAGACAGACAGACTCACCCAGAAAAGGAAGTTGAATGTGAATAGGAGGTACTTAAGACAGACGGTCCCACATGTTTCCTTCTTCTCGTCGTACGCTGTTGGTGGTGCCCCCATGCTGCAGGTGAAAGAGAGAGGTGGATTTGAAAATGTTCAAACAGTTAACCTTGAATCTGTTGTCGTTTCTTTTTGGGCCAGTTTCCCCAGACACAGAGTAATCCTATTTTTTGCTATCACAGATCGTTCTGGCAATTCTCAAATAAAAACTTTATTGGAGTAAGGATGTTTAACATGCTTTTTACATTCGTATCCCAAACCATTATTGAGAAAATCAATTTTTTGACATATTACAGGCCTCCTTTAAGGCCCTATGATCCGTGAGCCATACATGGTAGGAACAACATCTTGGTGTCATTATACTCCTTATAGTGTGCTCTAAAATATAGAGTATGTTTATACTATGAAATAAAACATGTTAAATAAGATTTATTCAATGTAAAAAATATTATTAATAGCTCAAAAGTGAACTTTTTGATTTATGTCTTAAAATATTTTTAACATACTGCCCTAATTTTTTATAAAAATGTACATTTTTCATGGGAAGTTGTGACTTTAAGAAGCCATACACAAAGACCATAACACACACACACATTTCTATGAATTAACTGAGAGCTCATTCACATTTGCTGCACTGCTATTTTAGTTAATTAGTTCAACTTGACTTCCCTAAAGCCTATCTGAAGAAAGTTTCAAATCTCCCTCTCAACTGTTGTAATACAAAGGAATAAAAACAGAAACACCTGGGTGAATGATGACAATATAACAATGCCCCCATCAAAAGGTGCATGTGCAGTCACACAATAGTCACCTTCTTGTCCCTCGTTTGTTTGCATTTTTCTCTACCACTTGTCGATCTTCTATCCCTGAACCCCGATCTAATTCTTCTCTCTCTGCATCAACTACTACCTGTCCACTCCAAACGTCATGGAGTACAGAAGTTTCTAATTGTTCCTAATCTTGACAGATGGCTAGATGCATACTTAAATCTTAACAAAAATACATGTATGCTTGTGTTCATTAAAATATTAGGGATATCAACACACTATCCCAATGTTTCAATGCAAACTGGGCTTAAAGGGTAAGTTGCCCCAAACACACTTCTGGGCCCTTTATAAACATTTGCCTGGACATTTGTCAGTAACGCTACCCCAGACAGTTTTTAGGTTTCTGTATTTTTTAAATGTGTGACAAACAACGTCTATTTATCGTAACATAAACAACCACTGGCGTCTCTGCATTGAACTGCAAAATAAATTTGTTTAATGTAAAATGTACAAAATAAAATACATACTTTGTTCTAGCGCAAAGCTCTTCCATATTCTCTGTAATCCATTGATACGCTGCTTCGTGCTTCTAAGATTGATGATTAGAAGAGGCGGGACGAAGGAGCGTCTTACTATTGGACTTCAAGAAAAGAAGCCAAGACAACAGGAAGTAAACAAAGTAACTAATAGCTAGGCTAGTGGTTTCCGATCTCTGAAGTAAAGTAATAGGGGAATAGTAGTCGAGTCTGAGTCACTTTAGGGAAGCAAGTAAGCAGAATATCTGGCCAAAATGAGGTGCATTGTATCCAGGCGCAATAACATCCCATTTTCACTCTTTTCCTGTCCGCGATAGAGCTTTGTGTCAGGCATAGATGCAGTCCATCCAGCATCTTGATTATGGTGTAGATACGAACTCTGAAGTGATCCAACAGCTGCAGTTGTGATCATTTTAATCTTGGGACCGATTGAAACCGGGTTCTGTTCCCAACTGAGCCAATTGATCAGTTCAGTAATTGCTTAAATTCAATTTCAGCAATTTCCAAATGCCTGAAGGTACCAGGTTCATCTGTACAAACAATAGTACGCAAGTATAAACACCATGGGACCACGCAGCCGTCATACCGCTCAGGAAGGAGACGTGTTCTGTCTCCTAGAGATTAACGTACATTGGTGTGTAAAGTGCAAATCAATCCCAGAACAACAGCAAAGGACCTTGTGAAGATGCTGGAGGAAACAGGTACAAAGGTATCGATATCCATAGTAAAACGAGTCCTATATCGACATAACCTGAAAGGCCGCTCAGCAGGGAAGAAGCCAATGCTCCAAAACCACCATAAAAAAAAAGCCAGACTACGGTTTGCATCTGCACATGGGGACAAGATCGTACTTTTTGGAGAAATGTCCTCTAAGCTGATGAAACAAAAATAGAACTGTTTGGCCATAATGACCATCGTTATGTTTGGAGGGAAAAAGGGAGGCTTACAAGCCAAAGAACACCATCCCAACTGTGAAGAACGGGGGTGGCAGCATCATGTTGTGGGGGTGCTTTGCTGCAGGAGGGACTGGTGCACTTCACAAAATAGATGGCATCATGAAGCTGGAAAATGATGTGGATATATTGAAGCAACATCCCAAGACATCAGTTAGGAAGTTTAAGCTTGGTCGCAAATGGGTCTTCCAAATGGACAATGACCCCAAGCATACTTCCAAAGTTCTAGCAAAATGGCTTAAGGACAACAAAGTCAAGGTATTGGAGTGGCCATCACAAAGCCCTGACCTCAAGCCCATAGAAAATTTGTGGGCAGAACTGAAAAGTCATGTGCGAGGCCTACAAACATGACTCCGTTACACCAGCTCTATCAGGAGGAATGGGCCAAAATTCACCCGAACTTATTGTGGGAAGCTTGTGAAAAGCTACCTGAAACATTTGACCCAAGTTAAACAAAAAAACGTGGTTCGAGGCTCCGTATGGAGGGTGTGACGCAATTGCAGAGCCTCCGGAGGCATGCAAAGGCCAAATTGAGCTCCGTACCACATCGCCGTGCGCCTCCCAAATTTTGTAACAATGTGGAGGGCTCCGCATTGACATAATTGTTTGACGGTAGGTGGGGGCGGGAGGTCCTGTATAAACACAAACTCACCTTCTTGACAACTTCCTTCACAACATCTCTGCACTGCTCCGAAGTGCAAGAAGTATGAATACCGTGACATCTGCCTAGGACGCATCACCGTAAATGCTGCACGGCCAAAGCAGACGTTGGATTGACCATACAGCACCTTTAACTCATCGGTCAAGTCTAGACCTGCCCTCTCCCCCTCCTCCGTCTGTCTCTCCCACACACACAGGCCGTACCAGAGTTTACTAGTCTAAGCTTTCCGCAATACAAATATAAGAGCCTTCTCTACACCACTCGTGCGCACACACACACTCAAATGCAAGACAGCCTTCTCAGAGCCTAATGTAACAGGCTACTGCCGGCCAGCATAGGGAAGAGGTTACAAAGCAAACAACAGCTGTGGAATGAAGACGCATTTGCATTGTGCTGTATTGAGCTGTTTGAATGGGCTTACATTCACTATAACACTGAGCACAGCAGCATCATGCGTTCTCATGCGTTCTCTGCATGATCCGACCATTACCGTCTTTTACTGTGAGAGTGCATACTTAATTCATGTGACCAGTAATTGATTTGGATTTATTTGATAAAAAGGTCATATCTATAACTTAATCTCTCTATATACGAGATCAAAAGTTGGCCTAAACCTATATAGTCAACACCCCAATGAGTTACATGCTTAGTCATTGAGTTCATTCGTGTCTGTGGATGTCCTTTCAGGTGGGTTGAGGAGCATAAAACCAGTGATATCATACAGAGTTTATATCCACAGGCAAAAGGAGGGCATGGTCACCAAAAAATACGTTAAAGTATTTTTTTTTTTTAATAGTCACACACGGCCCACAAAAATGATGCGGGCATGAATAGGACTTGCTGACATTAACATCCCTATCACACTTGTGTGTCTCCAAAACCAAAATGTTATTACATACAGTAGCCAAAGCTATTTCTGGTGGAATAACTTTTCTGGCATCTAATATAGAGAACTCCATATCCAGCAACTTATTAAGTAAGCACACCATGCTTACATTTGGCATTAGCAGACAATGTAGATTACGTCATCAAGCATTCGTGGTTTTACAGTGTGTGTAGGCCTGTATTTGTGTGGGGGTCAGTTGACTGAACCTGCCCTGTGTCTGTTGACCATCTGTTAGGGTGGACCCCTTTAGTGTGTCCCTGTCGATTAAATTCAAACAAACCTTTGACAGGAACTCATTCTTGTATTATGTACAGAAATGGTGCAGCTGAGTAAAGAAAACAAATGTATACAGGAGGAGGACAATGCACTAGAGAGGTACAACTTAAAACTCCAAATCTGAGACACACAAAAATCAAAAGGCTCTTTCAATACACAGGGTTCAAAACACTGAGAACGTACGTGAATGTTCAAATTTTGAACACTGAAATCCCCCCTTTTCCTTCAGATCTTAACTGAGTCGCCTACCGCTCAATACAAGACCGCTGACAAGCAGAAATACCCCCAGACACACCACACCTGTATGAGTAATCACTGACTTCTCTCCTGTGCATGACAGATCATTCAAGTATTTGAAGGCATTGAACCCTTCCAGTTCCAGACATGTTTAGGACTTGACAAAAGAAAACCATGTTCCTTCACATTCGCATACTTTTATATTGGCTATAGGCCTATATGTGTTTAGTCAAACTATTATAAATTAGATTAATGATAAATAAAAGACATTCAAATAATGAATATATAGGTTTTGGGGTATTTTGCAAATGACTGGCATATTAAGAAATGGCGTTGAAGGAGATGACTGCCGTTTTACAACCAATTGTGCTATTGTCTATGTTTTTTTTGCGTTATTTGTGACTTATTTTGTACATAATGTTTCTGCCAATGTGTCTTATGACCGGAAAGAGCTTCTAGAAATCAGAACAGCGAGCAACATTCACAAGGCCGCAGGGCCATATGGATTATCAGGATGTGTACTCCGAGCATGCGCTGACCAACTGGCAAGTGTCTTCAGTGACATTTTCAACCTCTCCCTGTCTGAGTCTAATACCAACATGTTTCAAGCGGACCACCATAGTGTTCTTGGGCACAGGGACTAAGGTAACATGCCTAAATGACTACCAACCCATAGCACTCACATCTGTAGCCATGAAGTGATTTGAAAGGCTGGTAATGGCTCACATTAACATTATCCCAGAAACCCTAGACCCACTCCAATTTGCATATCGCCCCAACAGATCCACAGATGATGCAATCTCTATTGCACTCCACACTGCCCTTTCACACCTGGACAAAAGGAACACCTATGTGAGAATGCTATTCATTGACTACAGCTCAGCATTCAACACCATAGTGCCCTCAAAGCTCATCACTAAGCTAAGGACCCTGGGACTAAACACCTCCCTTTGCCACTGGATCCTGGACTTCCTGACGGGCTGCTCCCACGTGGTAAGGTTAGGTAACAACGCATCAGCCACACTGATCCTCAACAGAGGAGCCCCACAGGGGTGTGTGCTCAGTCCCCTCCTGTACTCCCTGTTCACTCATGAATGCACGGCCAGGAACGACTAACAGCCTGATCAATGACAATGACGAGACAGCGTATAGGGAGGTCAGAGACCTGGCCATGTGGTGCCAGGCCAACATCCTCTCCCTCAAGGTGATCAAAACAAAGGAGATGATTGGTATTTATAGTGGATTTTGAAAAGGCATTTGATAAAGTAAGCCTGGATTTTATTTATAAATGCCTGAATTTTTTCAATTTCAGTAATTATCTTATAAAATGGGTAAAAATAATGTATAGCAACCCTAGGTGTAAAATAGTATATAACGGCTACTTCTCAGAGAGTTTTGAATTGTCAAGAGGAGTTAAACAAGGGTGTCCGCTGTCACCATATCTATTCATTATGGCCATCGAAATACTAGCAATTAAAATCAGATCCAATGACAACATTAGAGGATTAGAAATCCAAGGCTTAAAAACAAAGGTGTCCATGTATGCCGATGACTCAAGTTTTATGTTAAGTCCGCAAGCTAGATCCCTGCAATGTCTCATTAAAGATTAAAGATAACTTTTCTGTACTCTCTGGACTAAAACCTAATTATGATAAGTGTACAGTATTACATATAGGATCCTTAAAAAATACAAATTTTACATTACCTTGCAGCTTACCTATAAAATGGGCTGATGGTGAAGTAGACATACTCGGTATTCATATCACAAAAGATATAAATAAACACTCCACAATGAATTTCAATAGAAAACTTGTAAAAATAGACAAGATCCTGCAACCATGGAGAGGTAAATACCTGTCTATTTATGGAAAAATTGCCCTGATTAACTCCTTAGTCATATCTCAGTTTACTCACTTACTTATGGCGCTGCCTACTCCTGATGATTCGTTTTTCAAATCAGCTAAACCAGACAAAATAAAATGAGCCTATCTATATAATGAATTGGGTGGGTTGAGATTATTAAATATAAAAGCACTAAACATCTCTCTAAAAGCTTCACTCATTCAAAAGTTATTTGAACCCTAAATGTTTCTCAAGTACATTAATAAAAAAAAGCTCATCCATTGTTTAAAAATGGCCTTTTTGCCTTTGTGCAGATTGCCATGTCTCATTTTCGATTAATTGAAAATTATACTTCTTTCAAAGTATCTGTCATTTTCAAACAAGCATTGCAGAGCTAGCTACAATTTCAATAGTAAAAGTATTTATCTTCAACACGCAATCTGTAGATTCTATTCGATAGATTCAAATTGTATGTTAAACATCATAGCATAGTTGAATGGTATGTGTTGCGGAGAAACACGAAGTGGGTGGCAGGCAGAGATAGATGAGATGGGCTGAGGGAAGCTGAGGGTTGGTATGTGGAATTGGAGACAAGTGGGAGTGGAGTTGCTGTGTGAGAGAGAATGATGAAGGGGGAAAAAAGTCCAAATAAAACATAATAAAAAGTACATTTGAATGACACTAAGTGGCAGTGTTTTTACAACTAATGCCGGTTTGCCTGAGGCTGATGCCGTACAGGTGTTTGTACACATGCATATACACACACTCTCATTCAAATAAACACATACAATAACACACACACATGTAATAGTGGCAGACATGCACACAAACATATAAAGTAGGCATTTGTTATGATTTCAGTTGTCCTTGATGTCCTTTGTTTTAAATTTATTATTTTGTTTTATTCTTTTGCGTTGTTGTTTGCTGTTTTCTTCTGTCTTTTTTCTCTTTAGTTCATTCTCTTGGGTGTTGGTGCATTGGGGAGTTCTTGGGGGTGAGGAATGGAATGGGTTTTTTTTCATGGGGGGGGGGGGGGGGGGTAGGCTGTGGTAGGTGTCTCGAATGGTTGAGGGAGAACTTTTGGGGAACTGTGGGGGGATCTTGGAGGGTTCGGGCTTCACAAGATTGTGATCATGGAAGAGGAAACTATGACATTTATTTTATATCACTATCACTATCATGCACATGCACCCTCACACATAAGGATGGCTCTGTTGCGCAAAGACTGATACATGTTTGATAGTGTTTTGATGCTGTATTGCTTGTCCTTAATGTAATACTTTAATGTTACCCCTTCCTTGTGTTTTTGTAATAAATCATTCTTTAAAAAAAAAATGTTTTAAAAAGGAGAGGATTGTGGACTACAGGAAAAGGAGTACCGAGCCCGCCCCCATTCTCATCGACGGGGCTGTAGTGGAGCAGGTTGAGAGCTTCAAGTTGCTTGGTGTCCACATCACCAACAGTCTAACATGGTCCAAATACACCAAGACAGTCGTGAAGAGGGCATGACAAAACGTATTCCCCCTCAGGAGACTGAAAAGGTTTGGCATGGGTCCTCAGATCCTCAAAAGTTTCTACAGCATCGAGAGCATGGTTGGTATGGCAACTGCTCAGCCTCCGCAAGGCACTACAGGGGGTAGTGCTTACGGCACAGTAGATCACCGGGGCCAAGCTTTTTGCCATCCAGGACCTCTATACCAGGCGGTGTCAGAGGAAGGCCCTAAAAATTGTCAAAGACTCCAGCCACCCTAGTCATACTGTTCTCTCTGCTACCGCATGGCAAGTGGTACCAGAGTGCCAAGTCTAGGTCTAAGAGGCTTCTAAACAGCTTCTACCCCCCCAGGCGATAAGACTACTGAACAACTAATCAAATGGCTACCCAGACTATTTGCACCCCCCCCCCCCCCTCTTTTACTCTGCTGCTACTCTGTTTATGCATAGTCACTTTAATAACTCTACCTACATGTACATATTACCTCAACTAACTGGTGCCCCCGCACCGGTACTCCCTGTATATAGCCTCACTATTGTTGTTATTTTACTGCTGCTCTTTAATTATTATTGTAGGAAATTCAAATGAAGCACCTCATTGAAACTCCATAAATTACAATTATAGCCTTTGAATTGCATGCAACCGTCATACAAAATAAGCTACATGACAAAGAACAAAAGAAAATAGGTTGGGTAATAAACCATGTTCTCAAGCAGGGTTCCACCACTGGCAGACAGCGGGTGATTTTATTTTTATTTTGGAAATCTATTCCAAAGTATTACCAGTCTTCAGACCCTTTGGATTTCTTCTCATTTTATTGTTTTACAAAGTGGGATTCAACTGTATTTGTTAAGCCACATTGTACTCCTGAACTAATTTAAATTTGTCTAAAGGGGCTGAATACTTACACAACGACTAGATTTTAGTTATGAATTGTGTATTTACACCCACCCCCAACAAACAAAAAAATCTTACACTTTGACATTAGTGTTTTGTGTAGATTGTTGACCAAAAAAAAGACAATAATATACATTTTAATCCAACTTAACACATTAAAATGAAAAGAATTCCAAAGGGTGTGAATACCTTTGCATGGCACTGTATGTGACCATACAAAATGTGAGCCAAGGTTTGAAATAACGAAATATTTTAGTCAAATATTATATCTGTTCGGGCTTCTTGCGGCCAATTTGCAGTCTACGAATTATTTACAATGATATGCTCCGCCCATAGAGGGAGTAAAATGTAGGCAAGCAATAAACATTTCAGAACAACTACTAGTCGAATAAGACATGGGGGAGATGACGAATTTTGCAAAGAGATTTATTTATGGACTAATACACTTGAAACAAGTAGCCAAAACTGCAGACATTACTAGTGCCTCCCCGCCATAAAAAAAATCAAATTAAACGCAGCCTAACGTAATCATTGACAGCTGCCTTGAAGGACACACACAACATGCTTTCTGCTACGAAGATCAGTGAAATGTAGGCTAAACTGACAACGGAGTGAAGAGCGGAAATCTCCACTAACAAGCAAGTCTGGCAGGGGGAGATTTAGTTGATGATCTCTGTTCTGAAGAATATTTGGCGTACCTAATCACAGCAGTTGACTGCGTAACTCCGATTCACAAATAATCTATAATTACTGTGTTCCTGTGAACTAACCTAGCCTACATGCTAACGTTAGCTAGACAACAATCACTTTCCCGCAGTAATACGTTCAAATTGACATTTAAACCCTGCTTGGTATGACTAAAATAATAAATAGGCTGCCTTATAATCCAAAACGGGACGTTTAAATTAAACTTTTCTGTGAATTGCAACATTGTGGCTGTCGAACATGTTAATGTTTTACAAAGTAACAAGCTTGAAGCTGCTGCTCCATACCTACCTGCGGCTGTGTTGTTACAAGTAGCAAGGCGTTGATGTATCCAAAATAATAGATAGAGACGTTTAAAACTATATTTTTTCAGGGATTCCTTCAATTGTCCAAACCAAAGCGCAAAATGCTAAACTTGTGAGTAGCTAGTCCACTGGAGTCTGTGACTGCACAGTAGGTCGTGTCGACTCCACCCCAATCACCTTGCTTTTTTTTCCTGCCCTGAGGCAATTCTGTTCCTGGTTGCTGCTTTGCGAACGGGGAACGGATTTTTTAAACGTATTGCCAAACAAAAAATAAATATTGATTTCAAAGGTGAACAAACCATAGGCTACAACTCTATGCACAAGGACTACTTTTAATAATGTTCACTGTAAATGTTAATATTTACTGGAAGAGCTGTGCGCTCTATTCTGTGTGTTCCCGTTTATTCCTGAAAACTCTATTAAATATCTGCTCTGAATTAAGATACAAGGATGTCTGCAGAAAGAATGGGGTGTCCGCTGGCTATGACATGACACATTGACTTTGAAAAAAATATATTTTGCTTATTGAACTATAATGTAAGTGAACTGGATTTTCACCAAGTCACATAATTGAGGTAACTGAATTTCATCATGGGTCCCTGATTTATACTACACAGAAATTAATAGTTATGAATCTGAATGTCATTCTCTTAATGGTGATGTATCCTAAATAGGTACACAAATGTAAAAATATGCAATATCCTCTGCATGTTTGGGTATTATTCTACACACTGGCTATTCTTTTAATGAGCTCTGTCCCCAAACAAGACCAAATTTGGTTGGTCTGGTTCGGACCAAGTCTGAACCAATCATAGACATCTATGTTTCACAAGTTTGGACATCCAAGAACAGCAAAGTAGAGTAGAGTACAGTGTGTCTCTTCATAAACAAATCTTGAAGGAAATCACAACCTTTTGCTCACCTGATATAGAATACCTAATGGTAAGCTGCAGACCCTTTCATCTACCAAGAGAGTTGTCATCCATATTCATCACGGCTGTATACATCCCTCCACAAGCCAACACCACTTTGGCACTCAACGAACTGCATGGGGCCGTAAACAAACAAGAAACCGCTCACCCAGAAGCAGTGTTTCTGGTGGGCGGAGACTTTAATGCAGGGAGTCAAATCCATTCTACCTCACTTTTACCAACAAGTCTCCTGCGCCATTAGGGGCACTAAAACTCTAGAACACTTTTATTGTACCCACAGAAACGCTTATAAGGCCCTTTCTCCTCCTCCCTTCAGCAAATCTGACCATGATTATATTCTCCTGCTTCCATTTTACAAACAAAAGCTCAATTAGGAAAAATCAGCGATGCGCTCAATACAGAATTGGTCCGATGAACCAAAAACCATGGAATACAGGCAATATCCGCGCAGGGCTACCGCTTACAAGAAACAGGACACGGACACGGAGGCATACAGTAAAGCTACGATCTCCGACATCAAACATGCAAAAGGACAAATATTGGAGGAACGTGGAATTCTATTACACTGGCTCCGATGGTCGTCGTATGTGGCAGAGCTTGCAGACTATAACGGATTACAAAGAGAAACCTGGCCGTGAGATGCCCAGTGATGCACAACTCTCAAATTAACTAAATGCCTTTTATGCTCGATACAAAGAATACAACACTGAGTGTTGAGTGAAAGTCACTGCGTTCCGGATGACTGTTTGATCTCACTCTCCATGACCAATGTGAGTACATCTTTCAAATTGGTTAACACTTGCAAGGCCACCGTGGCAGAAGGAATACCAGGGTGCGTTTTCAAAGTGTAACCGATGTAAAATGGCTAGCTAGTTAGCGGTGGTGTTCGCTAATAGCATTTCAATCGGTGACGTCACTCGCTCTGAGACCCATGAAGCATCGTTACCCATCGCTCCACAAAAGCCGCGTGGTGAGGAGAGGGACGTAAGCAATACTGTTACAAAAGCATGTGCAGACCAATCTCCCCCAATCTCCCCTAATTCCAGCATGTTTCAGACCACCATTGTCCCTGTTCCTAAGAACTCCAAGGTAACCTGCCTAAATGATTATCACCCTGTAGCACTCACATCTATTATTATGAAGTGCTTTGAAAGGCTGGTCATAACACCATCAACCCAGACACCCTGGACCCACACCAATTCGCATACCATCACAATAGATCGCCAGATGACGCAATCTCAATTGCACTTCACACTGCTCTCTCCCACCTGGACAAGAGGGGAAATAACTATGTGAGAATGCTGTTCATAGACTTCAGCTCAGTGTTCAACACCATAGTCCCCTCCAAGCTCATCACCAACCTGGGGAACATGTGACTGAATACCTCCCTCTGTAACTGGATCCTGGACTTCCTGACTGCATGGACCAGGTGGTGAAGATAGGCACCAGCACATCCGCCACCCTGACCCTCAACACGGGGGCCCCTCAAGGGTGTGTGCTCAGTCCCCACCTGTACTCCCTGTTTACCCACGACTGCATTGCCACGCACGACTCCAACACCATCATCAAGTTTGCTGACGACACGACAGTGGTAGGCCTGACCACCGACGGCGATGAGAGCCTACAGGGATGAGGTCAGAGACTTGACAGTGGGATGCCATGACAGCAACCTCTCAACGTCAGTAAGACCAAGCAGCTGATCATGGACTACAGGAGAAAGAGGTGGGAGCACGCAAAGAGCTACAGAGGGGGATGCAGACAGCCCAGTACATCACTGGGGCCGAGCTCCCTGCCATCCAGGACCTCTGTATTAGCCGGTGTCAGAGGAAGGTCCGAAAAATTGCCGAAGACGCTAGCCAGCCAAGCCATATACTGTTCACTCTGCTACCGTCCAGCACACAGTACCATAGCATCGGCTCACGGACCAAGATGCTCCGAGACAGTTTCTGCCCCCAAGCCATAAGACTGCTAAATAGCCAAACCTCAAATACCTTATACCCTGCACATTGATCTGGTATTGGTACTCCCTGTATATACACTAAACAAAAATATAAATGCGACATGCAACAATTTCAAAGATTTTACAGAGTTACAGATCATATAAGGAACTCAGTCAAATTAAATAAACTCACTTGGGCCTAATCTATGGATTTCACAGTACTGGTAATACAGATATGCATCTGTTGTTCACAAATACCTTAAAAAAAAAGTAGGGGCATGGATCAGAAAACCAGTCCGTGTCTGGTGTGACCACCATTTGCCTCATGCAGCACGACACCTCTCCTTCACATAGAGTTGATCAGGCTGTTGATTGTGGCCTGTGGAATGTTGTCCCTCTCCTCTTCAATGGCTATGCGAAGTTGATGGATATTGGCGGGAACTGGAACACGCTGTGGTACACATCGATCCAGAGCATTCCAAGTATGCTCAATGGGTGACATGTCTGGTAAGTATGCAGGCCATAGAAGAACTGGGATATTTTCAGCTTCCAGGAATTGTGTACATATCCTTGCAACATGTACTATTATTATTATTATTATCATACTGAAACATGAGGTGATGATGGCAGATGAATGGCACGACAATGGGCTTCAGGATCTCATCACGGTATCTCTGTGCATTCAAATTGCCATCGATAAAATGCAATTGTGTTCGATGTCCTTAGCTTATGCCTGCCCATACCATAATCCCACCGCCACCATGGGGCACTCTGCTCACAACGTTGACATCAGCAAACCACTCGCCCACACAACCCCCAGTACAGTTGAAACCGAGATTCATCCAAGAAGAGCACACTTCTGTGGCATTGTTTTGTGTGATGTCACTTTTTAGAGTGGCCTTTTATTGTCCCCAGCACAAGGTGCACCTGTGTAATGGTCATGCTGTTTAATCAGCTTCTTGATATGCCACAGCTGTCAGGTGGATGGATTATCTTGGCAAAGGAGAAATGCACTTTTTGTGTGTATGGAACATTTCTGGGATCTATTATTTCAGCTCATGAAACATAGGACCAACACTTTACATCTTGTGTTTATATGTTTGTTCACTGTATCGCAATTTTTCTTTTCATTATTATTTTTTAAGTCTGCATCATTGGGAAGGGTTAGTAAGAACGCATTTCACGGATAAGTCTACACCCGTTGTATTCAGTGCATGTGACAAATACATTTAGATTTGATTAGTACAGCACAGAACAGTACAGTATAGTTCCGTACAATACAGTACATTATAGTGTACTCAACTCCAGTGTGCTCTGCTGTGTACTGTAATGAACTCTACTCTATTGTACTGAAATTCACTCTACTTTTCTTTACTGAACTCTACATCGCAGTATTTTACTGTACTGTGCTGTCCAAACTTGTGAATCTAACTGTGGTTTGTGACTACTATGATTTCCCATTGTAGCCAATTTAACTGCAGATATTCCCTTACAGATTTGTCAGAAATTTGATTACCGATTTGGTTTGAGTTTTAATCACTAATTGATATCCGTAAAAACACTATAACTAATTGATAGTTCTACCTTTACTTGTCATTTCTGTGAACTTTCATTATCCTGTTTCTTATTTTTGATACAATTTCTAAAATTTCTAAACCAGATTTTTCTCTGTTATTATGGGTTATTGTGTGTAGATTGATGAGGGGGTACTGAATTTTAGAACAAGGCTGTAATGTAACAAAATGTGGAAAAAGGGAAGGAGTTTGAATACTTTCCGAATGCAATGTATATACTTTTTCTGGTAGATGTTTTCTAAGACCTGTTTCCATCTGTTTTACCAGAAATCAAAGCCTTTGCTTTATTCCACATTTTTAGGATGTAAAACAGTTGAAAAATGTATATTCCTTAATTTATTAATGATATAGACTCGTAGACTTCATTTGACACCCAAATTTGATATGAACTTCACATGTAGGTGCTAATGGGTCATTTTACATGGAAATTACTTGCTACTGATGTATGATCTTTCAAAAAGGTAACAAAACATACTATCAGATAGCCTAGTGGTTAGAGCATTGGATCGCTGGTTAGAGTGTTGGATCAAATCCCCGAGCTGACAAGGTCTGTCGTTCTGCCCCTGAACAAGGCAGTTAACCCAAAGTTCCTAGGCCGCCATTGAAATTAAGAATTTGTTTATAACTGACTTGCCTAGTTAAATAAAACAAATAAATGATATACTAAAAGTAAGCAGGCAAACACAAAATACATTTATATCAATCGAAAAAGCATATGCGCCTAACCATATAAAGAAAATGATACAAGCGGGTATGGGAGCCAACAGTTGGAACTGAGTATGATGGCATCTTCATAATTATTGGTACTGACTTTGTGCACATTCTTTCTTTTTAGGCTGACATTCCATATCATATCATTTTGCTCTATGTTCATTTAATTTCAAAGGAGACAGACTGACTGATTGTTTCATTGTAAAATTAGACTGACTTGAAAAGGGGTAACGTATTGCCTATGTGCAACAATGTTTGAACTCTAAATGCACTGTAAGTACACAGCCTACTAATCGTCAAGTGTAAACGTTGTATTACCACTAGATGGCAATTGGTTTACCTTTGGGTCGGTTTCATGTTATGCATTACCGTAATATTGTATATAGGGCCGGCTATATATGCAAAGCTACTGTCAGCATCATCTGAAATGTAAGGATATTACGTTTAAGATATTTGCAAACAGACCTTCATCACATTTGAAAACCCCATGAAGATACCCTTTTGTTTATCTTACTTTAAGTTTGATCTATTAAATCATAATAGCCCATTTGTTCCTGTTGCTATACAAAAATATCGTTGAAGTAGGGCCTAGGCTGTTTGCCTATTACATTTGGAGCGCAATATGTTTGCAATAGAAAAAGGCTGCAGAGGTTTGTTCCATAGTACAAAAATGAACGCCCATCTATTATGGATGTAGCGCGGCAAAAACCTGTCACTAAGGGAGACGCGCAGGTTGCGTATATGCCAATGGTCTGTGCACTGCTGTGTTGTGGATGGTCGGGAGAGTTTGCGTAATTTGGAGAGAATTAACGCGTGGGTAGACGCCACGTAGAGAAATCTTCAACATCTCAAAAAGGGACATTTCAGGTACTAGCTTCATTTTATCATGTGTTTTAATTTCAATATAGTGCTTTTCAGAATAGTTTAAACTTGACACTACTGCTCACCATTTCCTGTAGACAACAAGCTGTCAGGTTGCTTCTTAAGGAGATTAACTACCTAGCCCTCGCAATCTTTTTGTTGCTAAGGCTTTGGAAACACGGCAGAAGCCGAAAAGCAAAATTTGACAACATCATTATCAGGTACAAGGTCAATATAAAGTTGTAGGCCTAACTAACTCAAATATACTAAACTGAACAAAAATATAAATGCAACATGTAAAGTGTTTCCATGCTTCATGAGTTGAAATAAAAAATCCCAGACATTTTCCATATGAACAAAACTCTTATTTCTCTAAAATGTTGTGCACAAATTTGACAACATGATCAACATGTTGATGTGGACATTCTTGATATGACACACCTGTCAGGTGAATGGAGGATCTTGGCAAAGTAGAAATGCTCACTAACAGGGATGTAATCAAATTTGTGCACAAATAAAAGGTCACTTTTAATGTGCAGTTTTGTCACACAACACAATCCCACAGATGGGGGGGGGGGGGTTGTGGAAGTGTGCAATGCGGGAGTGTGCAATTGACATGCTGACTGCAGGAATGTCTACCAGAGCAGTTGCCAGGGAATTTAATGTTCATTTCTCTACCATAAGCCGCCTCCGTCATTTTAGAGAATTTGGCAGTATGTCCAACCGGCCTCACAACCGCAGACCACGTGTAACCACGCCAGCCCAGGACCTCCACATCTGGCTTCTTCACCTGGGGGATTGTCTCAGGAGGGGGAGGTTTTGGAGTGCTGAGGAGTATTTCTGTCTGTAATAGAGCCATTTTGTGGGGATAAACTCGTTCTGATTGCCAGGGCCTTGATCCCCAGTCTGTGGTCATGGCTGCCAAGTAGGTGGGCCTATGCCCTCCAAGGCCCAACCATGGCTGTACCCCTACCCAGTCATGTGAAATCCATAGATTAGGGCCTAATTTATTGATTTCAATTTCCTTATATGAACTGTTACTCAGTAAAATTTTTGAAATTGTTGCATGTCGCATTTATATTTTTGTTCAGTATACAGTGCCTTGCGAAAGTATTCGGCCCCCTTGAACTTTGCGACTTTTTGCCACATTTCAGGCTTCAAACATAAAGATATAAAAATGTATTTTTTTTGTGAAGAATCAACAACAAGTGGGACACAATCATGAATTGGAACGACATTTATTGGATATTTCAAACTTTTTGAACAAATCAAAAACGTAAAAATCGGGCGTGCAAAATTATTCAGCCCCTTTACTTTCAGTGCAGCAAACTCTCTCCAGAAGTTCAGTGAGGATCTCTGAATGATCCAATGTTGACCTAAATGACTAATGATGATAAATACAATCCACCTGTGTGTAATCAAGTCTCCGTATAAATGCACCTGCACTGTGATAGTCTCAGAGGTCCGTTAAAAGCGCAGAGAGCATCATGAAGAACAAGGAACACACCAGGCAGGTCCGAGATACTGTTGTGAAGAAGTTTAAAACCGGATTTGGATACAAAAAGATTTCCCAAGCTTTAAACATCCCAAGGAGCACTGTGCAAGCGATAATATTGAAGTGGAAGGAGTATCAGACCACTGCAAATCTACCAAGACCTGGCCGTCCCTCTAAACTTTCAGCTCATACAAGGAGAAGACTGATCAGAGATGCAGCCAAGAGGCCCATGATCACTCTGGATGAACTGCAGAGATCTACAGCTGAGGTGGGAGACTCTGTCCATAGGACAACAATCAGTCGTATATTGCACAAATCTGGCCTTTATGGAAGAGTGGCAAGAAGAAAGCCATTTCTTAAAGATATCCATAAAAAGTGTTGTTTAACGTTTGCCACAAGCCACCTGGGAGACACACCAAACATGTGGAAGAAGGTTCTCTGGTCAGATGAAACCAAAATTGAACTTTTTGGCAACAATGCAAAACGTTATGTTTGGCGTAAAAGCAACACAGCTCATCACCCTGAACACACCATCCCCACTGTCAAACATGGTGGTGGCAGCATCATGGTTTGGGCCTGCTTTTCTTCAGCAGGGACAGGGAAGATGGTTAAAATTGATGGGAAGATGGATGGAGCCAAATACAGGACCATTCTGGAAGAAAACCTGATGGAGTCTGCAAAAGACCTGAGACTGGGACGGAGATTTGTCTTCCAACAAGACAATGATCCAAAACATAAAGCAAAATCTACAATAGAATGGTTCAAAAATAAACATATCCAGGTGTTAGAATGGCCAAGTCAAAGTCCAGACCTGAATCCAATCGAGAATCTGTGGAAAGAACTGAAAACTGCTGTTCACAAATGCTCTCCATCCAACCTCACTGAGCTCGAGCTGTTTTGCAAGGAGGAATGGGAAAAAATGTCAGTCTCTCTATGTGCAAAACTGATAGAGACATACCCCAAGCGACTTGCAGCTGTAATCGCAGCAAAAGGTGGCGCTACAAAGTATTAACTTAAGGGGGCTGAATAATTTTACACGCCCAATTTTTCAGTTTTTGATTTGTTAAAAAAGTTTGAAATATCCAATAAATGTCGTTCCACTTCATGATTGTGTCCCACTTGTTGTTGATTCTTCACAAAAAAATACAGTTTTATATCTTTATGTTTGAAGCCTGAAATGTGGCAAAAGGTCGCAAAGTTCAAGGGGGCCGAATACTTTCGCAAGGCACTGTACATCGACATAGTTTAACAGCACAATGACAATAGTAAACCTTGCTTGGCTAGATGGCTTGTTTTTTGGCTTGTAACCAGCAGCTTTTGGCTCCCTATTTACACAGTCAAGTGTTTGGTTGTTTGAATGAGAGTTGCTATTCATCTTCCAATCCGAAGGGGAAATAAATTAAATCAATACATCAAATATGTAATTACAATCTTTGTCTTATGGCGTCAACTTTCCGTATGTATAAAATTATAATGATGATACAAAGTGTAGCCTATTATTGGGCACAGTTTATTGGGATTTAGGCTATGTCACTGTTCAAGTGCTTCTGTGAGTAAGTTTACTAGGTTACAACTACAGCAACAGTTTGTGCATTGGACCAGCAAGGCTTGGCCTAGAGTCTTCGATGTGTGAAACTAGTTCTAATCCACCTCACACCTGCCACAGTGTGAGGCTATAAATATGTTGATTGCATCTCAGGTCATTAAAGTCCACGTGGAGTCATTAGGAGGTTTGTTGGGACAGTGAGCCAGCCTCACAGGATGCCATCACAGCAAGTGTAAGGACTATTGTTCTCTACCTGGCTTTGTCACAAGCTGCAGTTGCACCAACAGTCTGTAATTGTTTGATTGTATCAGTATGAGAAGGAGACAGTGGACGCTGCCTGTCTACTCAACAAGCAGACATCTCTGCGTTTATACAAACAGCCCAATTCTGATATTTTATTCACTAATTGGTCTTTTGACCAATCAGATCAGCTCTGAAAAAGATCTGGTTTGAAAAGATCTGGTGTGATTGGTCAAAAGACCAATTAGGCTTTGTTTACACAGGTAGTCTAATTCTGATCTTGTGCTACTTAATTGGTCTTTTGTCCCATCAGATTGGATATTTTGCCACTAATTGGGAAAAAGATCAGAATTGGGCTGCCTGTGTCAACAAAGCTTTTGACGGGCCAAGAATGATATGACTCGGGCCCTGTGTTTTGCACAATCATGTGATATAGCAAAATGTTATCCTGTATTTTAAGCCTTATCCAGAAATGAGAATTACACCACAAAACGAAAGCAATTGTCTGAAAAGAATACGGGACAGTTTCATGAAAAGCTATAAATAAATTCTGTGAGCATGGCATTGGACAGCATAGACACACAGTCACAATCCGTTCACCTGTGTGAAACACACCCAGCGGGTGACAGCGGCAGTGAGGTTGCCAATGTGCCACTCAGACCAGACAAGTGACTTTTACAAGGTGCAAAAGCTCAGGTCTTGTTAATTGTGTTGAGATGGGCCAGTTTACTTTAACTAATTAAGTTAAAGTATGCAGTGCCTAAACCAACCCTGTTAAGAAGTGATCTTAGTTTAGACAGCCAGTCAGACATGGGTCTATTGTATTTGTTGTTTTTTTCAGTTACTTTAGGTGCACTTGGTTTAGCTCACCTGGTGTCAGTGTCAGATGGTGAGGGTTTGCACTTTTAGAACTATCCCATGGTTGCTATTGTGCCTGGAAAGCCAAATGAGGCACACCTAAAGTATTGTACACACCTACGGAAATACAGCATAATTTAGACCCAAATATAATGCCAGTTCTTGTTATTTGTATCTTGTCAGCCATGGACTATTTAGGGCCAAATCGTCAACATAAAGTATTTGCCATGTATCTCTTTTGTTTACACTTGACACTTACATGCGACATCTGCTATTAGAATACGAAGATTGCATTGAAAAGACAGGTCTGAAAGTCGCTTTGTGGTCTGATTGTGTTCAGATCTGGCTGACCACTTCAGGAGTTGGTCTGGGATGCATTGTGTGCGGATTTCTCCACAGTCTGGATGCAATCAGGCTATGGAAAGTGCATAGGGTGGGCGACGTCATCGGTGGAATAGGCTAAATATAATAATAACACAACAACTGATAGGTACTGCTAACTACTGTAGCCAACTAATCTCTGGGAAAAATGTTCCTAGCATGTGAGGAATCTGTTTGCTGGCCTCATAAATGCTAGCGAATATTTAGAAAAAAAAAAGGTTTTGTTTGGCTAGAGTTATGCTAACCTGTTGCGATCCCTTTAGAATTGCTAGCTTGCCAGCTAGCTACAGAGGTTAGTTGGCTATTTAGCTACAGTAGTTAGCTACTGTCATCAGTTGTATTATCATATTTAGCTTATTCCACCATTTGTAGAATGCATACTGGCATTTGAAAATAGTGCGGGAAAAGGGAATCCGGACGCGGAAGACACATTGTATATATAGGTGTAGACGCGTTCGGAATTCCGTGATCAGAGCGCTATGATCAGAATACTAAAGCTGCATGAAATGTCAAGTCTCGACACGGCCTTATAGCTCTACATCCACACGTCATGTCACATTTAGTCCAGTTTAGGGTATTAATATTTTGGGAAATTAAAAACAGACTGATTTAAGATGCGTATGATTGGAGCACTCAATGATACTGTCCTGGATGTTCAGGCAACATAGTCAGTGGCGGTTCTAGCCTGTATGGCTTCCTGTGCGAACCCCCCCTTCAGCACCACCTGTAATTTTTATTCAGACATTTGGAACAACACAAATAAATAATCATAACATTTAAAACTATATAAATATAAAAATATATACAAAAATAAGACTCATAAATATCAAAAAGAAGTAACAAAGACAAATAGAATGTTACGGCTTTCTTCCGTCGAAGGAGAGTCGGACCAAAATGCAGCGTGGTTAGTTCGATACATCTTTAATAAGGAAAAACACGAACAATACAAAAACAAGAAACGAACCGTGAAAACCTATACAGCCTGTCTGGTGAAATAACTAACACAGAGACAGGAACAATCACCCACAAACACACAGTGAAACCCAGGCTACCTAAATATGGTTCCCAATCAGAGACAACGAGAATCACCTGACTCTGATTGAGAACCTCTGGCAGCCATAGACTATGCTAGACACCCCTACTCTGCCACAATCCCTATACCTACTAAAACCCCCACAACACAAAATAACCCCATGTCACCCCCTGGCCTGACCAAATAAATATATAAACACAAAATACTAAGAACAGGGCGTGACATAGAAAGCATAGCATATAAATACAAATAAAAAAGCTAATTGAATTATTACACTATTACCCTATTGCTAACAAAAACACACAAATAAAACTAAATTGCACAAATCCCAAACCACACAAATACACAAAATAGAATAACACATTTATAAAGAAGAGAACCTGGTTTATTTGGTAGCATTTCTTAATGTGACTGATTTTACTAATTTGTATTAGTACTGTACAAATTTAGAGGTGCGCTATTTGATAGATTACCCGCTCCCCCTACCTTCCAGTGGGGAGACCTGAGGTCAACCTACCCCTCCCCATCTCGTATTTCTGAGTGGGAGACCTTCCCAGGCAGTAGCCTGCCTAGCTCACAAACTAGAATCAGGGTGCCCACTCCAACAAGGTTAATTGACCCACAGTCCCACACAGTGACATGATATCATTGACGTGAAGTGCAAATGAGCGATAGAAAACTGATCGCGCAAATGTCACTATTCCAAATTTGTTGGTGCGGGTGCTCCGTGCAGCCCCAGGCAAGATGATGCCCTGGGCGGCTGTCCATGTCGCCTCTACCTCAATCCGCCACTGAACATAGTCTTATCAAGTATTTTGAGTAACCCTTTGTGTGTGTGTGTGTGTGTGTGTACATGTGTTTGTGTTTGAGAAACAGACCTAAGCGCCAGGTAGTGACAGTAAGAAGGGGAATAGTTCATACAGTGAAGATTTTTCCACTCAGTGGGTTACACATGTCATTTGCCTTCCTGCCTGCCTGCCTGTCTATGTAACAGTCTTTGCCCTCCAGTGACCTTGTGTAACACTACAATATGTTGAAACAAAGTTGGATCAACCAAGACTATTAATCCCTCTCATCAATCAAATGTATTTATAAAGCCCTTCTTACATCAGCTGATGTCACAAAGTGCTGTACAGAAACCCAGCCTAAAACCCCAAACAGCAAGCAATGCAGATGTAGAAGCACGGTGGCTAAGAAAAACTCAATAGAAAGGCCAGAACCTAGGAAGAAACCTAGAGAGGAACCAGGCTATGAGGGGTGGCCAGTCCTTCTGGCTGTGCCAGGTGGAGATTATAACAGAACATGGCCAAGATGTTCAAATGTTCATAGATGACCAGCAAGGTCAAATAATAATAATCACAGTGATTGTCGAGGGTGCAACAGGTCAGCACCTCAGGAGTAAATGTCAGTTGGCTTTTCATAGCCGATCATTCAGAGTATCTCTACCGCTCCTGCTGTCTTTAGAGAGTTGAAAACAGCAGGTCTGGGACAGGTAGCATATATAGTGAAAACAAGAGTGGTCCTAAAATAGAGCCTTGAGGAACACCCACATTTACAGTCAGAGGGACAAACCATCCACAGAGACAAACTGATATCTTTCCGACAGATAAGGTCTAAACCAGGCCAGAACTTGTCCGTGTAGACCAATTGGGGTTTCCAATCTCTCCAAAAGAATGTGGTGAGCGATGTTATCAAAAACAGCACTAAGGTCTAGGAGCACGAGGACAGATGCAGAGCCTCGGTCTGACGCCATTAAAAGGTAATTTACCACCTTCACAAGTGCAGTCTCAGTGCTATGATGGGGTCTAAAACCAGACTGAACCGTTTCGTATGCATTTTTCGTCTTGAGGAAGGCAGTGAGTTGCCGTGCAACAGCTTTTTCTAAAGATTTTTAGAGGAATGGGAGATTCGATATAGGCCAATTTTAGTTTTTTATATTTTTTGGGTCAAGGTTTGGCTTTTTCAAGAGGCTTTATTACTGCCACTTTTAGTGAGATTGGTACACATCCGGTCGATAGAGAGCCGTTTAATATGTTCAACATAGGAGAGCCAAGCACAGGAAGCAACTCTTTCAGTAGTTTAGTTGGAGTAGGGTCCAGTATGCAACTTGAAGGTTTAGAGGCTTTGATTGTTTTCAGCAATGTGTTGAGTTATAGTACTAAAAGACTTGAGTGTCTCCCTTGATCCTAGGTCCTGGCACAGTTGTGCAGACTCAGGACATCTGAGCTTTGGAGGAATAAGCAGATTTAAAGAGGATTTGCTTTCTAATGATCATGATCCTTTTTCTCAAAGTTGTTCATGAATTTATCACTGCTGAAGTGAAAGCAACCCTCTCTTGGGGAAGGCTGCTTTTTAGTTAGCTTTGCGACAGTATCAAAAAAACATTTTGGATTGTTCTTATTTTCCTCAATTAAGTTGGAAAAATAGGATGATCGAGCAGTAGTGAGGGCACTTCGATACTGCACGGTACTGTCTTTCCAAGCTAGTCGAAGACTTCCAGTTTGGTGTAGAGCCATTTCCGTTCCAATTTTCTGGAAGCTTGCGTCAGAGCTCGGGTATTTTTTGTATACCGGGGAGCTAGTTTCTTGTGAAAAATGTTTTTATTTTTAGGGGTGCGACTGCATCTAGGGTATTGCGAAAGGTTAAATTGAGTTCCTCAGTGAGGTGGTTAACAAATTTTTGTACTCTGACCTTAACTGCCTTGCAAGTAAGGGATCTAACATTAAGTAGCCCTATTTTGAGATGTGAGGTATCACAATCTCTTTCAATAATGTCAGGAATGAAGGAGGTCTTTATTCCAGTGAGATTGCTAAAGCGAACACCGCCATGTTTAGGTTTGCCCAAGCTAGGTCGAGGCACAGACACTGTCTCAATGGGGTTGGCTGAGCTGACTACACTCACTTGTCTTCCTCTCACACTATTTCCACATAAAAAACATCTGGTCAGGAGGATAGATTTCCATTCTCTTTATATATATATATATATATATATATATATATATATATATATATATATATATATATATATATATATATATATATATATATATATATAAAAACCTCTACCTGGATTATTTGATTCTGCAGTTTAAGGTATTACTGATTATTATTTATTTTTTATCACTGTATATTGTTTACTCTCTGCTCACTCTGTTTTTCTCTACTACAGAGTCTCTGTTGAATATAGCTGTGGAATGGATTTACAGCCAGTAGAAAGATGATGCGGGTAGAACACCCTATTGGAAAGCGACTGTCGCCTTTGCCTGTAGGTTCTCAAAGCTAACACCATGCCATAAGGAACTGTGTGCTACAACGATTTTACTGTGGGCTGGAACTATTATTTTGGGCTGGAAAGAGGACCCTCTCCACTTTCAACATGCTGATAGCTAACAATAGCATTTTCAGAGAGCTCTTCCAATGTCTCTGGCCGACAGCAGGCCTCCGAGCTCCTCAGTCAGTGGAATAGTCCTTAATTAGGAACAACAAGCGCACTGCACCGCCATCTGCTCTACATAAACAGATATATTGGACACATCAAGCTGCTGTGCAGAAGCTCAAACCGGTAGCTGGCAGCTGGCACTTCTGCATGTGTGCACCTGTGTCTGTATAGTTAGTGTGTATGTTTCCCTGTCTGCATGTGTGTGTGAATGTGCGCCACCTTGGATCCTGCTCGGAGCCACACACAGCCCGGGCGCCCAGCCTTCGGCCCGGAGATGCTACAGACCAACAACTACTCCCTGGTGCTTCTGATCCAGCTGAGCTTGTTGACCTTTGACCTGTTCGTCAACTCCTTCAGCGAGCTGCTGAGGGTCGCGCCCGTCGTCCAGCTGGTGCTCTTCATGTAAGACGCGGGGAAGGATGGGAGAGCCAGGGGGTAGACTGATGTAAATTCATTATTCAAAGCTTCTTCATTTAAGAAGTAGAAAGGGTGGGAGAGAAAGGGGATTGGCACAATGTAAAAAAGCAGTGTTTCTCAACTCTGGATCCTCAGCACAGTGTGTGCGTGTGTTCATTTGTGTGTCTTCATTCGTTTAACGTGACTGTAACTAAATGGAAGCTCCTCTCTCTCTCTCTCTCTTTCTCAGATTCCAGGACATAGCCATCCTGTTTAACCTGATCATCATTCTGCTGATGCTGTTCAACACCTACGTGTTCCAGGTGGGCCTGGTGTCCTTGCTGCTGGAGCGTTTCAGGGCCCTGCTGCTGCTCTCCGCCATCTATCTGACCCTCAGCATCTCCCTACACTCCTGGATCATGGTACGCTGTGTGTGTCAATACAAATCAAACGCTTATTTGTCACTTACACAGTTTACAGCAGGTATGAAAGGTGCAGCGAAATGATTGCGTGTTAGCTCCCTCGACAATGCAGCACATTAGTCAATATCAACATCAAAAAGAGTCAAGTCAAAAATAACAAGTAAGAGAGATAATATGCATAGTAATAATGGACTGTATTTACACTGCATTTACAAATATAAAGTGGGCAGTGAGGGACTTGGTCTAGCAGTGGAATAAATAGTATTTAATAGAACAGCAGCGTCGACTGTGTGTGTTCCACTCGCACTTGTCTTTCTCCCCCCCCCAACTAGCACCGACTTTGTGATTAGTTACTTTGAGGAAAAATGTATTTACTATGATTGAGATATGACTGAGATATGTGATTGTCCCACCATCACTAACTATAAGTCCCTCTGGATAAGAGCGTCTACTAAATGACTCAAATGTACAAACGTCAAGTGTGTGTGTGTGTGTGTGTACGTTTTTGTGTAAGGGATGGATGTGTGGGTAGTCAGTGCAAATAATCTCTAAAGTGCGGATCATCTCTGAGGTTCAAATAGTCTCTAAGGTGCAGGTCTGTGCAGGCAGACAGCTAGGATTAGCTGTTCAGCAGTCTGATGGCCTGGTGGTAGTAGCTGTCTCAAAGCCTTTTGTTCTGAGACCCGATGCTCCGATACCGCTTGCCAGGCGGTAACAGAGTGAATAGTCAGTGGCTCAGTTGACTAGAGTCCTTGACGAGCTTAATGGCTTCAACTTTTCTGTTAGGCCGTCAGAATTGTTTATTACATGTGTGTTGTAATTTACTATCAAATTATGGTTAATTTATATGTTTTAGTGAAAGAATGCTATCCCTCAAACTGTGTGGTGTATTGGGTTGTGTCTATCTCTGCAGAATCTACGCTGGCTAAAATCAAACCGCTATGTGTGGACTGATGGTCTCCAAGTGCTTTTTGTCTTCCAAAGAATAGGTGAGGCTGTCTTTTCCTCACACGCTTACTGAAACACATTTTTAGGAAACCTTTTAGGCCTGAAACGCAATCCATCTTGGGTGCCTTCATTGAATCAAATAAGGTGGAGATCAGTGCTACAACAGGTAAATACTTATTGAAGGCGTGTAGTACTACATCTGTCATACACACATGCACAAACACACGCACACCCAGCTCTCACACTGCTTATTTGTGTAGCGTCGTAGATAGGTACCAGGTTGACCCTTGAGGGCCATATGGGTCTGATTTCCATTCCCTTCATCTCCTAATTGGTTAAGAGGATTTATTGTTTGTTGTCGTCTTTTCTGTTTCAAAACCGAATTACGTCTGTATTTCATTGGCGTGTGATGTGTGTTTGTGTGCAGCGTCCGTGTTGTACTACTACTTCTACAAGCGCACCACAGAGTACCTGGGTGACCCTCGGCTCTATGAAGACTCGCCTTGGCTCAGAGACGCCTTTGCCAATGCCAGGGCCCGCCAGTGAGCAAAGAGCAGTGTGTGGACATGAAACTGGCATGGACAGGTCCAAAATAAAGCCCTCCCCGTCCCACGGACACAGAGATACACTGCTACAGTACGTGCAGAGCTGAAATGGACGCTACAGTGCACAGGCCTGAGCTTATGTGGAGGGGGAAAACCTCTGTGCTCCATCAGACATGGGTCAACTTTAACAAGGAGGGTCAAAAATTAGATTCTGCTTGGATACGGCAAGCCACTTTGCAGAGCAAGCCAGATGTACAGGCAAACTGGTTTAGGGCCTTGATTAATGGACAGAACGTTATACCATGATGACTTTGATGCTAACATGTGGGAACTCATAGTTTGATGTGACATTCACACAACAAGTTGTATTTTTTTTCACACTTTGAATCTGGGTTTGTCTGTCGTTTATTTATCAATGTAATCAGTGTTGTTTTTTTATGTGGGATGATTTGTGAGTTTGTGTGCCAGATTTTCTTGTGAAGATGACTGGAAAAGAAAAAACAATAATGTTTTATGTGTTTTAAAATGTTTACTTTTTTCCCTGCTTTTTGTACTAATGTATTAAACAAAACCCAGACAGTACATACACTGATAAACCGTGTCTGTGCTCAGTATTCCTTTCAGTAAATACTTCCAATGTTAATCCTATATCACGGGCATGCACACACATGCGCTCAGCATAAGCACACATTTATGCGACACATCAATTTACGTCACAAGCTCTCAGCATTGTGACTGAGCCTACCTTTTTCGTATGACCCTATGCAGTCATTGCATTGATGTAAACCCACTGGATTAAACAGATGGAAACAGACAAACTGTTAAACAGTCACATGCATGGAAAATTACCAAAAACAATTTGGGTGAACAGAATGTATGCTGTGTAGATACAATATGTCTCAGAATAGGGGACTAAAGACCTACGTCAGTCTATATACTACTGAAGGTAGAACTGGATGTTGTCAGTTAATTTATCACCACATCTCTCCTAACCCACCCCATAAATAGTGCTCTACAGTAAAAATACACACCAATACACAGTATGCATGCTTGCTTTCAAGGAGCCACAGACAGGGCTCTATTCTTATAACTGGGATTAATCAGGGATTTAGTCTTTAGCCTACAGTCCACAGGCCAGTGTTTTTGACGGCATTGATGTCACCTCAGGCCATGTGTTTATGAAGGTGTCAGCAAAGATGGTGGATAAACCAAGATGTCTTACTCGGGCATTTTACCATTGGAAAAAATGGTCAAGGTTCCTTTCTGTGTAAGTGGGTGTTCCCTCTCTCACGTGAGTATGCTTTTTCCAGTGTGAGACCAATGGCTCTGGTCTACTTATTGTCCTCTCCCCGCTCTCCCCATACACCCTGACTAGAAAAAAATTTGCCAGGGAGATGTCCCGCTTCTGGCACCCCATCCGTGGGGCTGGAACAATAAGTAGACCGGAGTGGCCCGTGCCCGAAAAAAGTAAGGAGGGAGTTGTCTCGCTTTCTCTACCATCTCTGGTGTCAAGTCCTATGTTAACCTAACTACGTATGTGCACACACACAGTACTAGAATGCCTGCCACTTTGACCATTATCGATTTGGATTGATACAGTAAGTAGATTAAGTGTCTCTTACAGGGGCATTTTGCTTGATCAACCGTGAGCAACACGGAAAGATCTCTAGTCCTCCTCAGTCACTTGGCTCTCTGCTGCTGAGGTTGACCATTTAAAGACCGATGTGAAAAACGTCATATTACAGCAGGGTAAGCCAAATAATTGAAGTTATGGAGCCCTCATCTTCTGTCCAATGCAGATGGACAGTGCACACCGTATTATACATATAAACGCACCAACGACTAAATTCGACATCCGAGCCACATGGGGCGCTGTGAAAGTAAATATCGATCTAGAGCTTTTAGCAATCCACTTCCGCTTTTTATTTTTTTTTATCATCATTTTAATATCCATGGTTTTAACACTTGAGAAGGACTGATTCAATTTCGCTGGTGTTTCTTATTCTGTCCTGGAACGCCATGTCGTATAATTACGTGGTAACAGCGCAGAAACCGACGGCAGTCAATGCCTGCATCACCGGTAAACGTGTTGTTCTTGTTTCTTGTTAGTTTCGCGCACCAGCATATCTTGGCAACCTCATCCACTACAACGTTAAGCTTAAGCCAAGCTACAGGCACTTGCAGGCCAGGCTCCCTTTGATATTGCCAGCAAGTCTATCAAGTCCATTAAATAGCCATTTTGAATAACCATCCACGGGACATGTGGTCGACTAATATCGTATGGCTAGTTATCAATTGTCATTCAAGTGAGCACAAAATAGCACGAGTCATTGGGTGCTCCTGCGCAACCGGGATGTTTTGAAGCCAGCGCTAGCTGTCTTCAGCTGTTTGTCGATGTCAATTTGTTTGCTATCTAACGTCTGTCAATTGGATTGCAATTATCTTCTTGTTTATCAGTTTGCCAAGAATCTTAAAACAGGTTTGGAACTTCAGTGTTGCTAAATTACACAGGAAACAGACAGGCCACTGCAGTGCCAGTCAATATGTCCACCTACATAATACATTGGCAAATTATACAATCGGGGACACTGCATAGTTGGGGATGTAGGGAGATTTACTTAACTAGCTAGCTAACGTTACCCTGCATTTATTTTGATTGCCAATATATTGGTGATAGCTAGCTAACTATTCAATGTATTACTTTCTAGGTTAAAATCACGTGTGATTAAAAACAAAACTTAATTTAAGGCATTATGACATTAACAAATCCCATATTATTAATTCAATAAATCACGCTATCAATGCAGTGAAACTTAGTGCATATTTTGTGAGTAGAAATGGTCTGCCTAGCTAGAAAAGTATTCCCAGTAGATAGAAAAGCAAATACTTGAACTCCAGAAATGTGCCTTTTCAAAATACAAGGAACGAGATCTGCTAGTCATACGGAAAGCACTCCTAAGAACTACTCATTTCACTATTAGAAAAAGTTAGTCCGACTGACTAGACCACCCTCTCATCTCCAGGCCACTTCACCTCTGCGGAGGACCTGAATCTGCTCATAGCTAAAAACACACGCCTGGAGATCTATGTGGTCACAGCGGAAGGGCTCCGGCCTGTCAAAGAGGTGGGCATGTACGGCAAGATCGCCGTCATGGAGCTCTTCAGGCCAAAGGTGAGTCTACTACTACCTGTATGTTTGTGTGTGCATGTTAGTCATTTCAATAGAGAGAGAACATTTTGAAACAGGGAGGTACTACCTGAACTTGTTCAATAAGAACACAGAATTATGTTTTGCGCTGCAGAAGGTTCCACTACGGTGTGCCCCTCTGAACAAGACCCTGGTTTCTTTCTGTAACTGCAATACAAGTTGTAAACTTCTCCTGATGCCGAACGTGAACATGGACATATGTTTTCACGGGCTTCAATGGAGAGGAACCTTTTGTCTGTTTTGACTGCAGGGGGAAAGCAAGGACCTGCTGTTCATTCTCACTGCCAAATACAACGCCTGCATCCTGGAGTACAAACAGAACGGGGAGAGCATCGACATCATCACCCGCGCCCACGGCAACGTGCAGGTAGGAGAAAAATAAATACGAGCATAGCCAGTGTCTTTGAGCTGTTGGAAATCAAAGTATGTTCTGCAAAACTACAACAGGAATACTCTGCAGACTGAAACAATAGGATGCCGTGAGACTCCTCTTAACTTGACCGACTTATTTATTTTTGCGTAGGACCGCATCGGGCGACCCTCGGAGACGGGCATCATCGGCATTGTAGACCCTGAGTGCCGCATGATCGGCCTGCGGCTGTACGACGGCCTATTCAAGGTGATCCCGTTGGACCGGGAGAACCGAGAACTCAAGGCCTTCAACATCCGCCTGGAGGAGCTGCAGGTCATCGACGTCCACTTCCTGTATGGCTGTCAGGCGCCAACAGTCTGCTTCATCTATCAGGTAGGGAGGGGAGGAGGTAAAATAGGGTGGGCGAGGCACAGGTAGGAAGTGGTGGATGAAAGAGGTACAATGTTGGAGCGGTTGTGTGTATGCATTTATATGGGTGTATGTTTAGGGGGTGGCTGGGGAGGACTTGAAAAAAATGCACGAGTAGGAATTTCATGCTGGTCAGAGAACATTGGGGAGTCAGAGTGGATGTGTCTATGAGACAGTAGTGCATGTCTGGTGAATGGGGGAAATGTGTGCTTTAGTTAGCAGAAATATCTGCGAGTGTCAGTCTGATTGTATCTGTGTGTTTGTGCTGGAGGACCCTCAAGGACGGCATGTAAAGACCTACGAGGTGTCGCTGAGGGAGAAGGAGTTCAACAAGGGGCCGTGGAAACAGGAGAACGTGGAGGCGGAGGCTTCTATGGTTATCCCAGGTGAGGAAAGAGAATGTCCAGGCAGGTTTCGACAATGGTCATCATGGCTGTCATCCAATCCTCATGAGATTGACTGTTCTGATGTTCGAAACTCTTAGATGAGTGTTTAAAGATCACTTCCACTGGAACTGCAGCGCCCAAGGATCCTCTTCTACTTCTTCCTCTTCGAGCGTATTTGAATGTGACTCCCTTGTTCGTTGATTGACTTGGTTGTTCATGTATTTGTCTATCAATTTTAGTCCCAGAACCATTTGGGGGGGCTATAATCATTGGACAAGAATCCATCACCTACCACAACGGGGATAAATACTTGGCCATCGCACCTCCCACCATCAAGGTGAGTTCAACTTAAATCAAAACAATGCAGAGGCTTTCAACTCTTTTCCAACATCATGCACCTTCATAGCAAGGATGAATTGGATATGGAGTATGTCACTTCTCCAGATGCTCGAAGCACTTTACGTAGATCAGAGGGAAACTCCCCTCATCCACCACCTCTGTTCCCTTTTCCCCAACAGCAAAGCACCATTGTCTGTCACAACCGTGTGGACCCCAACGGCTCGCGCTACCTGCTGGGGGACATGGAGGGCCGCCTGTTTATGCTGCTGCTGGAGAAGGAGGAGCTGATGGACGGGGCCGTGGTGCTCAAGGACCTCCGCGTCGAGCTGCTTGGAGAGGTACATGTTGTAGGCCCTCTGTCTCTTTCTCGTGATCTGTCTCCCTTGCTCTGTGTTTCTGGTTGTTTTCTCTTTTTTTGTGGTCTGTCTCATTTATTCTCAATGTCTGTCTTTTGTTCTTTTTATCTGTCCTTCTCTCCATATAAAGCCTTCTCTCTTGCTTTTTCTGTTTCCCTATGATCTCTTGTTCTTTTTTATCTGGCTCTGTCGTCTCATATCTTGCTTTCAATGTCGTCTCTCTTGAACTCTCTCCATTTTCTCTGCTTCTTTCCTGTTTGACATTCAACCTCTACATTACACAATTGAGTCTCAATGGCAGACTTATCCTTGAGTGTGTATTGTAAAAACAAAAAGTGTACACCGGGCACTTTTTTAAAGTTGCTGACATATGAGATGGGCTCAAGAGTAATGTCTATGTGCTTCCCTCCCTCCCTTGCAGACATCCATTGCGGAGTGCTTGACCTACCTGGACAACGGTGTGGTGTTTGTGGGTTCCAGACTGGGTGACTCCCAGTTGGTCAAGGTAAGGCTGGTCATATAGGAAACACCTCGATGAATGTAACCCCTGTAAAGTGTTGGTTATAACAATAAAACATCAATGAGGAGAAAACAATTGTGTGCTTCAATGGGTAGAAATTGCACCGCTCCAGAAAACTGGTTTTACGAGGTGCTTTTTGAGTATGGTAGAGTGTACTATAGCACTTGCAGACAACAAAGGGGATGATTCAAAGCGGCCGCGGTCATCCCCCTCTTCAAAGGGTGAGACACTCTAGACCCAAATTGTTATATTCTGAGCTGGTCACGGGTGCACCTCAGCCACGCTCAAGGTCCTAAACAATATCATAACCGCCATCGATAAAAGATAGTACTGTGCAGCCGTCTTCATCGACCTGGCCTTTACTCTTTCAATCACCGCATTCTTATTGGCAGACTCAACAGCCCTGGATTCGCAAATAACTGCATCGCCTAGCTCACCAGGTGATTTGACGCACAGTGTGTCAAATCGGAGGGCCTTTTGTCCAGACCTCTGGCTGTCTCTATGGGGGTGCCACAGGGTTCAATTCTCGGGCCGACTCTTTTCTCTGTATATATCAATGATGTCGCTCTTGCTGCGGGTGATTCTTTGATCCAACTTTACACAGTCGACACCATTCTGTATACATCTGGCCCTTCTTTGGACACTGTGTTAACAAACCTCCACAGGAGCTTCAATGCCATACAACACTCCTTCTGTGGCTTCAAACTGCGCTTAAATGCTAGTAAAACTAAATGCATGCTCTTCAACCGATTGCTGCCCGCAACCACCCGCCCGACTAGCATCACTACTCTGGACGGTTCTGACTTAGAATATGTGGACAACTATAAATACCTAGGTGTCTGGTTAGACTGTAAACTTTCCTTCCAGACTCACATTAAGCATCTCCAATCCAAAATTACATCTAGAATCGGCTTCCTATTACGCAACAAAGCCTCCTTCACTCATGTTGCCAAACATACAGTCGTAAAACTGACTATCCTACCGATGTCATTTACAAAACAGCCACCAACACTCTACTCAGCAAATTGGATGCAGTCTATCAGTGCCATCCGTTTTGTCACCAAAGCCCCATATACTACCCACCACTGCGACCTGTATGCTCTCGTTGGCTGGTCCTCGTTACATATTTGTCGCCAAACCCACTGGCTCCAGGTCATCTATAAGTCTTTGCTAGGTAAAGCTCCGCCTTATCTCAGCTCACTGGTCACCATAGCAACACCCACCCGTTTTTCTGCTTTTTTGCACACCTGTATTTCTACTTGCACATCCTCATCTGAACATCTATCAGTCCAGTGTTAATTGCTAAATTGTCATTACTGCCCCACTATGCCCTATTTATTGCCTTACCTCCTTCATTTGCGCACACTGTATACAGATTTTCTCTTGTGTTATTGACTGTACGTTTGTTTATCCCATGTGTAACTCTGTGTTGTTTTTGTCGCACTGCTTTGCTTTATCTTGGCCAAGTCGCAGTTGTAAATGAGAACTTGTTCTCAAATAGCCTACCTGGTTCAATAAAGGTGAACAAAAAAAAATGGCCATCACTCAGTAATCGAAAGGTACAGATCAAACCTGTTTTGAAATTCAAGAGTATATGAAAGGATAAGCAAGCCTCACTATTTTTTTTCTGTACTGAGTGGTGGACATCATCCCCTTTGACCATACTTATTTTTCTTTGAAACAAAGTCCACATGTTGTTTATCTGGAGTTGTCACATTATTGTTATGGCTTGTAATGGAAATTATTATTCCCCTCCAGCTCAATGTGGACAGTAACGACTCAGGGTCGTACGTGGCGGTGATGGAGACCTTCACCAACCTGGGGCCCATCGTGGACATGTGTGTGGTGGACCTGGAGAGACAGGGACAGGGCCAGCTGGTCACCTGCTCTGGAGCGTTCAAGGAGGGCTCCCTCAGGATCATCCGGAATGGTATCGGGATCCACGAGCATGCCAGCATTGACCTGCCAGGGATCAAAGGTCAGTGTGTGGGCTTCTGGGCCCTCTGGGGGGGGGCTGCTCTCTCTGGACAAATACCCAATGAACCCTTAGCCCCTATACCCCTGGACAGTTGAAGATCTGAAGGAGTTGAATTGGTATAAGCAATATATGGAAATGCCTCTACCTCTGATACATTAGGGCCAAATTCGAGTTGGCTTGAATGCGATTCTCAAATTCAAGCTGGGTAGAGGGAAACCCAGGCCAGTGCAACCCAGTTTCACAACTGGTGCCAGCTCAATTAGAATCCTGGCTGGTGACACCTTTACTATACAACCACCAAGCTGATCACTGCCTGAATCTGACACAGCATTTAGCTAGCTTGTCTGGGCTTGTTGCTGTTAGCTAGCACATGGACATGCAGTTGTCAGACATGACGTGAGTTACCACCATAGCTGGATCCTTCATTCATTAGCTTGTATTAGCTTGCAAATCATTTGAAATTACTTAACGTGAGCTAGCAGGAATTTTAGCTGACCAGGCCGTATTTAATGTTCGCTAGCTACATCATATCAAACCTGTCGTCTGGCTTGCTTGGTTAGCTAGCTAGCTAATAGCCAATGCCATGGTAAGCAAGGTAGGAATTAAGCTAGCTAGCTAGCCTCTTGTATGTAAATCCCATATATTTGGGGACCTTATTAGATTTTTTATATGTAATTCAGTCTGGTATTAGAAGGTAGCCCCTATCTGCAAAAGCAGGGTGTCTGTGGAAAGCTGAGTATCTTGGCTATTGATCTGTGCCTTAAAGTCTTTGGTGTGACTTACTGCCATATATGAACATACAAATGTGAAGGGCAGGCTGAGCCGATGACCTCATTTCAAGATGGTTGCTACCTACAATCCGGTGTTGTGTCTTTGGCTATGCCGGATTAAGTGATATGACATGCTATTCTATAAAATACTTTATCAATTAATATTACCTGATTGAGCTAATAATGTACTAGAGAGTCGGGCACCACAAAATAATATTTATAGAGCTGTTATCTTCCGAATAAACTCTTAAAGACCTAGTAATATTTTAATATCAATAGCAGTCAATATTAATCGTCATCTTAATTCAGTCTCATCTGAAAGTTGTAAATTCTTAGTTATCTGCACGAACCCTGGCTAACTTGTTGAATCAGCAATACAAAATTGGGTTTAATTATTTATTTACCAAATACCTAACTAATCACACAGAATTACACACACACATATTTAAATCATAACTTGATTACAAATTACGTCATAAAGGAAAACGTCCATAGCGGGCGGAAAAGATATGACAGCTGGTTACACAAAATTAAAGGGTCTGGGTTTGAGTGAAAGAGCGGGAAGACTGAGGAACAAAGGGCGAAGCTGTGCTATCGTAAATACAGTATCTTATGCATTCTAAATTACCTCCCATTTGGAAAAGGAAAATGCAATAAATATTTACTCTGAGCTGTGCTTCGGTAGGTTGGTGGTAGATGGAAGGCTGTGTTGCCCAACAGAGTCCTTTGTCCTTTTGAAGAATGTCTCTGCTGGTAAATTGAATACGTTGCAGTAACATCGTTGTGTGGTAGACGGGATACCCTGTCTGTTCCTTCCTAACCCTCGTTTTCATCTGCTGTTGCTAACTCAACGGCTAGGAGGTATCACTTCTGTAGTGAATAAGAGTTCAAAGTTCATACTATTCGCAACCAAAGCTCACGCTGATGTTGGCTTTGTTCTGTAGTTATTATCTGAACCATTCTGACATTGGACCGTCGTCCTCGGAACAGGAGGTTACATTGTCGTCAAGGCTTTATATAGGAAGGGAGACGAGGTTGCGTTTGAAAGGTTTTATAGCCCATGTCCCTTCACAGGGGCGGCCAACTGATTGAGCAGAGCCCTACCTTATGAAAACCCAAATATCACATTTTAGAAGCTAAAATCACATTTCATCCCATCACGAATAATTTCATATTCAAATGTTTAAATTTAACAACCATTCCATGTGAATCTGATAACTCTGATGTGTAGACTTTCCACTGTAGAGTTTATCATCTTATCATTGATCATACACTGACATCATATTCATTAAGTACCACCGCATATGTTCAATTGGTCGGATTACCAGAATATAGTTAATTTCCCCCCACCATCTGATGTTCCCAGAATCTCTATGTTAACCAAGGGTTTTGCAAATGTAACATCAGTAGGGTAGAGAGAGGAAAAAGGGGGGAAGAGGTATTTATGACTGTCATAAACCTATCCCACAGGCCAACGTCATGACACCGGTTAGCGTTGTGAAGCATTAACGAAATAGACACGAAATGCGTTGATTCACACCGAAGGCTGGGACTCCACAGATCATGAGGATGTCTTATTTGTCTGCCTGTGACCTACCGTTATTGATCACCAGCCCCGAGAGATTTATTTTACCCAAAATTTTGACCAAACTGGAAACATCTTACAAGATAAGCTTCGATTTGGTCTGTGTTTGAGCCTTAGCTACTTGGGGGTTATGACATTCATCCTTAGGTTGGTAGGAACAATTCTAGCCTATTGCGAATGGTATCTGATGATGTATGACCTAATGGCAACATCGAATGTCCGAGTGACTATCTTTGTTTATGAAAAATATGATGAACACTTGGATATACCCTGTATGTCCCTTGACACCACCACAATGTTTGATTTCTGTTCTAGAAATGTAGTTTTTTACAGTGAACAATCCAGTGTGCCAAAAAAGTAAAATTACCACATTCGGACACTTGTACCCTTGATACCCCATAACACCACCACAATGTTTGAGTGAGGTTGATACAGTAGCAATTGTGGTTTTATACTTAACAAATAGCATTTAGGGATTGCAAATATGTAATAGCACTGGAATTATCTCATTTACAGACATATGCCACTTTGGAAAGGTTTAGGGACACTTGGAAATGTCCTATGACCACACCTGACACCACTTACTAAGATATCTGGCCATTTCTAGTTGTTAGGTCTATCAATCCCATTTTCTTCTGATATTGTTCAAATGTTTTGGAAGCCATGTGTTGTTTTTCCAGGTATGGGCATCAATAATTCACTTATAGCTTGTCAATGAAAGATTTGTTTCAAAATAAAAAAACAATTAGAATTTTTTTTTGTGTTTGTTTGTGCTTGATCTGGTATATTTTGAACTATAATTCCTATCTTCTGATATTTTCCTCAATCTCCCAGCTGTCTTTTTTCCAAAAAGTTTTGGCTCTTCAGAATCATGTAATTACACATGAATAGCAGTTACTTTTGGGTATGTCGATTTATGCAGAAATCTACATTTTCCCATTACGTCTAAGAGGCTAGCCTGTTATGCTAGGGAAGACACTAACCGTTTAGCTAACATCAGCAAGCTAAATACATGGCTCTGAGTCTGACTGGCACTGTCAGGAGTATGGGATAATGTGAGTTACAGCATGGTGAGGCTGAATTAAATTCTTCAATGTCTTGCTAGCTAGCAACATTAGCGAAGCCAGCTGCAATCACATATTGGCTACCTAGCAACATGACATTTCTCATTTCTGCAGGCAGTGAAAATGTAATTTGAACTAACCCACCAAGGCCAGCCCAATCTGTGTAGACTTCAAAGTGCCAATGGAAATGGGGCCTCAGTGGGATTTTCTCCATATTGTTTGCATCTGTCTAATCTTTGCTGTTTTTGAATTGTTGTAGTTTTTTCTTTCTTTTTTTCCTCCTGTTACTCGTGAACACGATTAGAAGACGCAATTAGTTTACTTGGGCAATCAATGAGACCCAGATAGAGAACAAAACCCTTAAGAAACTATCAATTAAGCTACAGCGTTGACTCCTTTCTAGTTCAGGTTCCTGTTTACTTGGCACCTAAATAGAAGAAAACCGACTAAAACCGGGAGGGACTACCTGGACTTAATCCAATAGTAGTCCAAATAAGAAACTCATTCTTGTTTTCTGTTGCAAAATACTTTGAAACATTTTCTGTTGTTTGCCCTAATGAAACACCACCTAGATAATAGAATGCTGCTTGTAATTCTAGTTCAGTGGAACACTTGACATTTTATTTTCCTCCATATTTATTTTGTTGTCCTCCCAGGTTTGTGGCCCCTTCGCTCAGAGGCTGGGAGGGAGACAGACGACATGCTGGTCCTGTCTTTCGTCGGCCAGACAAGGTGAGACAACCAGTGGTCGCCTTATAGAAAGGTTCTGCCCGTGTTGGCCACAATGCAATCACTCCCTGTCCAATCTGGCGAAGCCTTGCCTAATGCCAACATATCTTGTTTATATGATCTTGTTGTTGATTTGACACCTATTATAACAAAAGGGAGAATAGACAGACAAAATATTTATTTAATTTCGAGCGTCAGACATTGACATGGATTGATTTATTTTTATACCAATTTTAACAAATAAGAAGTTTACAAAGGTTGAAATGATCAAAATTGCATGAAGAAGCTGTTGGTCGCTAAATCCGGCGACGACTAGGACCATGAAAAATCTGGCAGCTGGATCTTGTCTGAGCGGTCGACTGAATGTCCTCACTTACTATTACACTTAAACTGATTCACGAAGATCTTCCCACTATAGTGCTGTCTGGTCAGAACATGTTTTGGGGCCCATACTGAACACTTTGTCACCACCACGCAGACAGAGCTGATTCTAAAAGGGGAAACAATACAATCATTAGAAGATACTAAAATACATATGCAATATAACAATAAGCAGATGAGCAAACTGTGGCATAATATAAACATATGAATGAATTCAATAGGATGGCATCTGGCTTGGCTTGGATCTTAATTTAGGGCTACTGCGCATGTGCTGGGGCACAGAAAGAGCTGGAAACTTCTAGAATCTGTAGAATGGTACCAGCTAATACACAAGTAACACAAGGTTAAATATATTGCAGATATAAACATATTGCAGCGGTAGTATGCATATAATATTAACATTGCTAATACAATACTAATGATAATGCTAGGTTGCACTCAATAAACACACTTGTGACAATAATAATAACAAAACCACTCTTATTGCAATGGACGCACACAACACTTAGTTAGGAAACGGCATGTGAACAGTTGCTCAGCACTTCCTCTTTCTTGCAACGGCATGTTAACACTTTCTAACATGAGGTGTCTAGGGCGGAGCCCTGCATTGCGTCCAAGCATCCTTATTGGTTGGAAAAGCCAAATAATCATATTGAGTGAGCCATCCATTTTTACAATGTAAATTGCTTATTTCCACTGAATAACAATATAAATGCATCATGCAACAATTTCAAAGAGTTACAGTTCATTCAACAATCAGTCAGTTGAAATGAATGAATTAGGCCTAAATCTATCGATTTCACATGACTGGGAACACAGATACCTTAAGCAAATAAAAAGTAGCAATGTAGATCAGAAAATCCATCCGTATCTGGTGTGACCACCATTTGCCTCATGCAGCGCGACACATCTCCTTTGCATGGAGTTGATCAGGCTGTTGATTATGGCTTGTGGAATGTTGTCCCACTCCTCTTCAATGGCTATGCAAAGCTGCTGGATGTTGGCAGGAACTGGAACACGCTGTCATACACGTCCAATCCAGAGCATCCCAAACATGTTCAATGGGTGATGTATCTGGTGAGTTGTGCAGACCATATTACAGAAATTGTTTACCGATCCTTGCGACATGAGGCCGTGCATTATCACGCTGAAACATGAGGTGATGGCAGCGGTTGAATGCAGGGCTCGACATTTAAGTTTTGTCCACTTGTCCGTGGTAAGTCAAATAAATAGTCGGACAACCAGAATGTAGATTTCAGTTGTCCGGATGGACAAGTTTTAAAAAATCACAACATCAAACAATTACTCTGACCATAATCGGATCAGGCGGCGGCACTGCCACAGGACAGTGCGTGTTCGGCATTCTGAGTAAATTGCCTATATTCCTATTTGCTATATCCCATTTGCTATATCCCATTTCAATTACGGTAATGTTATATTTACACAAAGCAAGAGAATAATATATATGTGACATGAACAAAGCCTAATCCTACTAACTGAAATATCATAAAGCAATTAAGACAAATTAAAGTTATGAGTAGTATTTTCTGAATTATTCTAAAAGTGTTTAATGTCCTAAAGTTTGCCGTTTTTAAATGTGAATTATTGTGACATTTTGGAGTCTATACTATTCTCATATTTATTTTGAGTGACATATTTTAGGCCACAATAAGTGAAATTGAGCAAACAATAACACGATGGAGGCAACAAGGACAAGTGACAAAAAAAAGTTAATGGCAGGACAATGAGCCTCAGGATCTCGTCATAGTATCTCTGTGCATTCAAATTGCCATTGATAAAATGCAATTGTGTTCGTTGTCTGTAGCTTATGCCTGCCCATGTCATAACCCCACTGTCACCATGGGGCACTCAGTTCACAAAGTTGACATCCGCAAACCGCTCACCCACATGACGCCAAACACGCGGTCTGCCCGGTACAGTTGAACCGTGATTAATCGGTGAAGAGCACACTTCTCCAGCGTGCCAGTGGCCATCGACTGTGAGTATTGCCCACTGAAGTCTGTTACTACACGGAACTGCAGTCAAGACCGTGGTGAGGATGATGGACACGCAGATTAACTTCCCTGAGACCGTTTCTGACAGTCTGCAGAAATTATTCTGTTGTGCAAACCCATCAGCTGTCTGGGTAGCTCGTCTCAGACCATCCCGCAGGTGACGAAGCCGGATATAGAGGTTCTGGGCTGCAGTTGTGAGGCCGGTTGAACGTACTACCAAATTCTCTAAAATGACATTGGAGGCGGCTTATGGTAGAGAAATGAACGTTAAATTATCTGGCAATAGCTCTGGTGGACATTCCAAATTTGTGCACAAAATTTGAGAGAAATAAACTTTTTGTGCATATGGAACATTTCTGGGATCTTTTATTTCACCTCATGAAACATGGTACCAACACTTTTATATTTTGGTTCAGTATATAATAAGTTGTTCTGTGTTTGTGTGTCAGGGTGCTGATGCTAAACGGGGAGGAGGTGGAGGAGACTGAGCTGCCTGGCTTTGTCGACAACCTGCAGACCTTCTACTGTGGCAACGTGGCCCACCAGCAACTCATCCAGGTATATACACACGCATACTAATTATGAGGGAAAAAAATTGATAGCTACATATTGGGATACTATTTTTGACAATATATGGTATCATTTTGACTCGTAATATTATTTTTTCGCTAATTGCCTGTACCTGCACAAACTCCTATTTCCATGACTGATCAAAACTTTTCTCATTGCTCTCTTATCCTTCTGAGGCAGACGTATGGTGAGCAATATGTTTGGAACATCGAAATGAAATACAATCGCAGTATTGATTCGCAATACAGTGCCTAGAAAATATTTATACCCCTGGACTTATTCCACATTTTGTTGTTACAGCCTGAATTCAAATTTTATTAAATTGATTGTTTTTCTCACCCAGCTAGACACAATACCCCATAATGACAAAGTGAAAACATGTTTTACATTTTTGGGGCTAATTTATTGAAAATGAATTACAGAAATATCTTAATTTACATAAGTATTCACACTCCTGTGTCATTACTTTGTAGAAGCACCTTTGGTGGCATTTAAAGCTTTGAGTCGTCTCGGGTATTGTCTCAGCTTTGCACATCTGGATTTGGGCTCCATGCTGGCCGGGAAAATTCCTCCACGAGAGGTTGAAAACCAAAGGGCCAATAACCTATCCTCCTACTAGGCCTATCGTAAAAGATATGTTAGGTACAAACAGTAGCTTATTTCCCAAATATTCAAAACAAGAAGATGTCCTAAAGTTGTGGCTTTCAAAAATAACAAGAATGAAAGTCGATTGCCTCAGCCTAGGAATAGGCTATTCTCAATCACAGATTTGAGACAAATATTATTTATTGTTCTATTATTTTGAGGCAAATTTAGCAATTGTTATCCAGTACTGCAGACTGCTTCTATCCAGCCCATGATGTGAGCCTATAACCTAGCTCACTACGGTAAGACAGCCCGTTCTTCATCAGACAGTCACTGCTCCATCATGTGCGTCTGCCACAGACACGCGCGCACACACACACAAACCGGTGCCACGCACACACACACAAACCGGTGCCACGCACACACACAAATGCAAGGGCACCCTTGCGATTTTTCTTTGGGGCAGAATCTTCTGTTTTCTCTGCAAAACTGATTGAATGGCTTTTTTTTTTTTTTTTACCCAAGAGGCACCTGACACTTACCATAAGTGAGAAATTACACATAAACAAGAATCACTTAGCATAAACCAATTTAATCCACACCATTTTTTTACTTTGAAAAATCTAATTATGTATTTTTTTATGTGCTGTTGTAAGTCAAACAAATACACATGTGAACACAAAGTTTTAAAATCGTGAATTGTACAAAGGTGCTGATATATTTATTTATGTATGTGTGTGTGTGTGATTCAGATCACGTCAGGCGGTGTGCGTCTGGTAATGCAGGACAGCAAGGCCCTGGTGTCTGAGTGGAAGGAGCCGCAGGGCCGGAACATCAGCTTGGCCGCATGTAACTCCTCGCAGGTGGTGCTGGCCGTGGGCCGCGCCCTCTACTATCTCCAGATCCTCTCGGGGGAACTCAAACAGATCAGGTACACACAACTCAAATCCATTCGGACTTAATTGACAGTGTTGTTAAACAGCACCAGAGACTTGGTGAGCCCCATACCAACTGAATTGTAAATACGTGTGAATTAACTTGTGAATCAACAGAAATGAGTGCCTTCAGAAAATATTCATACCCTTTGACCTACTCCACATTTTATTACAGCCTGAATTCAAAATAATTGAACTTAATGGGGTATTGTGTGTGTAAATTGATTGACACACAATACCCCCATAATGACAGTAAAACATTTCTGTATAATTATTTTGCAAATGTATTGAAAATGAAATATAAGTAAGTAAAAGTCATTCACAACCCTGAGTCGATAGTTTGTAGAAGCACCTTTGGCAGTGATTACGGCTGTGAGTTTTTCTGGGTAAATCTCTAGCTTTCCACGCCTGGATTGAGCACCATCTACCCGTTTATTATTTTCACAATCTTCAAGCTCTGTCAGATTGGTTGTTGATCATTGCTCGACAAAAATGTTCAGGTCTTGTCATAGATTTTCAAGTAGATTTAAGTCCAAACTGTAACTTGGCCACTAAGGAACATTAACAGTGTTCTTGGTAAGCAACTCTAGTGTAGAGCTGGCCTTGGGTTTTAGGTTATTCAAGGATTCAAGGAGCTATCATCTTAAGTAGCACAGCAGATGCAACGCATTGAATATTTACATTCACTCAATTGAAATGAATTTTGTAACTTTGTCCCAGAAGCGTTTAACTGCTGCCCACTCTCACATCATATGAAGGAGTCTGTCTACCTGATTTAGGGGACACAGTCAACAGTTGGGAGTTGGGACCATTTTCATCCTAAAACATTTCCTTGGTGTTAAATACGGTCAGGGAACAAACTTTAAAAAAAATATTAATGGTTCGTATTACGGGATGCCAAGGTTGTATTTCTCAAGATTCTGTTCCAGTTAAAGAGTTGTTCAGAATCACTTATCTGTGGATCATACTTTTTTATTGGCTAGCTCAGCATATGAGCTTTCCAAAAGTTTTTTAAAACATATATTATAGTGATCGGTCCTTTCGTGAGCCTAGATAAATTATTTATATATTCCATAATTGGATAGGCCAGTAGTTGGGATTCCCAAGGGACTCCATAGGACAACATAGCTGACTAAAGTTTAAAATATGTGTGTGTGGGGGGGTACCTGGTAATGTGTTGTTTTACAAACCTTTGAATGTTCTCAAACCATTGCTATCCGTATATCTGCAAGGGTACGGATTCCACATGTGAAACATGGGGGGGGGGGGGGGGCAAAATGCTGCCCTCCAAATCGCAAGGCATTATTGACTATGAACATGCCATTTCGATTACCAGTTGCATTGTTTTTCAAGTTGCTGCTAAAGAGAAATTGTGTGAGCAATAATAAAGCGTAGTTTAACATTGTTTAAGGGATATGTCAGTTAAGACCTCCACTTCCAGTGCAATAGGATACATCATATTTCTCTCCATACTCAGCCAGTGGGGGGCAGAAGAATCATGTCTAAACAAATTTAGGATGGGACGAAATGCTAGTGTCTGGAAATACAATTTAAAATGTATTTAAACTGTATTAAATAAATGTTTTTCCTCATCAATTGACACACTACCCCATAATGACAAAGCGAAAAAACTGTTTTTTAGAATAAAAAAATAGCTTATTTACAGAAGTATTCAGACCCTTTGCTATGAGACTTTAAATTGAGGTCAGATCCATCCTGTTAACATTGATCATCCTTGAGATGTTTTTACAACTTGATTGTAGTCCACCTGTGGTAAATGCAATTGATTGGACATGATTTGGAAAGCCACACACCTGTCTATAAGGTCCCACAGTTGACAGTGCATGTCAGATCAAAAATCAAGCCATGAGGTCAAAGGAATTGTCGGTAGATCTCCGAGACAGGATTGTGTCGAGGCACAGACCAGGGGAAGGGTAGCAAAAACATTCTGCTGCATTGAAGGTCCCCAAGAACACAGTGGCTTCCATCATTCTTAAATGGAAGAAGTTTGAAACCACCAAGTCTCTTCCTAGAGCTGGCTGCCAGGCCAAACTGAGCAATCGGGGGAGAAGGTCCTTGGTCAGGGAGGTGACCAAGAACCCGATGGTCACTCTGGGAGAACCTTCCAGAAGGACAACCATCTCTGCAGCACTCCACCAATCAGGTCTTTATGGTAGTGTCCAGACGGAACCCACTCCTCAGTAAAAGGCACATGACAGCCCGCTTAGAGTATGCCAAAATGCACCTAAATGACTGACCACGAGAAACAAGATTCTCTACTCTAATGAAACCAAGATTGAACTCTTTGGCCTGAATACCAAGTGTCATATCTGGAGGAAACCAGGCACCGCTCATCACCTGGTCAATACCATCCCTATGGTGAATCATGTTGGTGGCAGCATTATGCTGTGGGGATGTTTTTCAGCGGCAGGGACTGGGTAACTAGTCAGTATCGAGGCAAAGATGAATGGAGTAAAGTACAGGGAGATCATTGATGAGAAACCTGCTCCAGAGCGCTTAGGACCTCAGGCTGGGGCGAAGGTTCACCTTCCAACAGAACAATGACCCTAAGCTTACAACCAAGACAACACAGGAGTTGCTTCAGGACATGTCTCTGAATGTCCTTGAGTGGCTTAGCCAGAGCCTGGACTTGAACCAAATCGAACATCTCTAGAGAGACCTGAAAATAGCTCTACAGCGACACTCCCGATCCAACTTGACAGAACTTGAAGGGAACTGCAGAGAAGAATGGGAGAAACTCCCCAAATACAAGTTTGCCAAGCTTGTAGTGTTATACCCAAGAAGACTCGAGGCTGTAATTGCAGCCGAAGGTGCTTCAACAAAGTACTGAGTAAAGGGTCTGAATACTTATGCTTATGATATTATTATTATTTATTTTTTGCCAACATTTCTAAAAACCTGTTTTTGCTTTGTCATTATGGGGTATTGTTTGTAGATTGATTGAGGGCAGCGGAACTATTTGATTCATTTTAGAATAAGGCTGTAACGTAGCAAAATTTAGAAAACTTTAAGGGGTCTGATTACTTTCCCGAATGCTCTGTATGTACACACACACACACCACTTTGAACCCAGTTGGAGTCAGCTCTACAGGCCATCACTATGCCCGAGGACAGTCTTACACTGCTGGCCAAGGAAGGCTCTACTAATGTGGTCTGGTCCAGCAAACACTGCTGATGCTGAGCTGTAGCAAAAGCCGTTCCTTTTTGAGAGTGGGCTGTACCCACACACTGGGGTAAAACAAATATCCAATGAAGTCAAACTCAGCTACACAATGTTAAAGTGCTTTGAGCACCTATAAAAGCACTTCATAAATCCAATCCCATATGAGGATGTAGTGAGATACCCAATGGGGTGGACTATTCTCATCACTCATCTTGAAAAAACTTTTAAATCAATCCGGTGTCATTAACACAATGGAAAAATCCAATGATTTATTATTGAAATCGCATGGGAGAAAGAGTAAAAATAATTGGTACAATTTAAGGCGTATAATGTCTGGCCAGGTGAGATGTAGTCGTTGTTTTTGTGTGTCTAAGTTGTTTTGTATTTGGAGTAAAAAATAAAATAAATAAATATTAGCTATAGTCATTTTTGTTGTTGTTGAACTAATTGAATACAAAAATGAATCCAATCCCATGCCCTTCTCTCTGTCCCCCCTCAGCATGGTGGAGATGGAGCATGAGGTGGCCTGCCTAGACATCACGCCCCTGGGGGAGGGCGGAGAGTCGCCCCTCTGCGCCGTTGGCCTGTGGACGGACATATCGGCCCGGGTCCTCAAGCTGCCCTGCTTCACCGCCCTGCACAAGGAGATGCTCGGAGGAGGTGAGATGGAGATTCAACAGTGTACTTAAAGGGATAGTGAGGGATGGATAGATGGAGGAACTGATTTGAACCTTATGTGTAGCCAGGTAAGTCTGTGTAACTTTGAGAAAAATACCATTTCCCACTGGGGATGGGTACTAGTACTCGGTTCCAGATTTTATATTTGGTAACTATTAATTGACAACATTTTAATAAATGTAACTATTTAGCAGGTTCAATTCATAAGCACTGACAACATTTCTAATGCTGAGATGTGTTTGTTGTTTGGAGTCTGAAAACATTAGTTTAGTTTTCAGTTGAGTATCAGAACAACCAGTAATTGGAGCAACTGTTATTGCAGCCCCGTTTCACGCTAACATGCCAGTATGCAACATTTATTTTCCAGAGTACTTGAACCCAGACATTCTTTCAAATGCCCGTCCACTGTTCTGTTTTGTTGCTCCCGACCATGGTCTTTTAATAAAGCTTCTCAAATATCAACATTTTTATAAAGATATCATGATTGGGAGCAGTGAAGAATTGGCCACACATTCTCTGTATTGGACATTCTCTTTGTCCTTCTGTTATTATTTTGGGATGTGTTTATATACCCCTCCTATTGAAAGCCTGTGTAACTTGGCCGTGAAAGGGGAGGGAATCCTAAGGGACAGAAGCACTCTACTGCTGGTTTCACACGTCCTCAATCCATTTTTGCAATGTTGCAAAAGATGTTATTGTGAGACCTAGCTGTCGATGCCTTCTTATTTGTGCTCGGGGGATGAATAATAGTTGTTTTTGGATTGACAGTGGAATTCTGCTGCTATTCTGAAGCTTTTCACACATTTTACGTGATTGTGTGTGTGTGTGTGTGTGTACAGAAATTATCCCTCGCTCCATCCTGATGACGACGTTCGAGGCCAGCTACTACCTGCTGTGTGCCCTGGGAGACGGAGCGCTCTTCTACTTCGGCCTGGACCTGACTACAGGTCAGGCTGCTGGAGAAACACATACTTCTGTTGCCTTTCGAGTCAACATTTTTATAAAGATTCCAGACAGTTAACTGCACCATCATCTAATTCATTGATAGAACAAATTAGGTTAAGATGTGTCAAATAGGAGGCTGTTCATAGGCCCGTTCATTTGTCTTCACAGCTGCAGTTCGATTCTGTTTCAGAATTCTGAAAATGTCTTGAGAATTTCAAACTCTTCATTGGAAATACAATTGAGTGTATAAAACATTAGGAACACCTTCCTAATATTGAGTTGCACCTGCTTTTGCCCTCAGAACAGCCTCGATTGGTCAGTGCATGGACTCTACAAGGTGTCAAGCGTTCCGCAGGGATGCTGGCCCATGTTGACTCCATCCTCTGAATGGGACAAATACACAATCCCCTTTCATGTGCGCTGATTAAAGTGGATTTAACATGTGACGTCAATAAGAGATTCACCTGGTCAGTGTATGTCATGGAAAGAGCAGATGTTCCCAATGTTATTGACACTCAGTGTATATTAAAAATGGAAAGGGTTTTAGATTGGAATTGCCGCTTATCTCCTGAACAGACTGAATTGAAAGTGCACTTACCCCCTGGCAGGGTTGCACACTTATTGTTAAACTGTTGGCATTGACCCTGTTGTGTTGCCAACAGGCGTGCTGAGCGAGCGGAAGAAGGTGACTCTGGGCACCCAGCCCACGGTGCTGAGGACCTTCCGTTCCCTGTCCACCTCCAACGTGTTTGCCTGCTCCGACCGGCCCACCGTCATCTACTCCTCCAACCACAAGCTGGTCTTCTCCAATGTCAACCTCAAGGAGGTTAACTACATGTGTCCCCTCAACTCCGAGGGATACCCCGACAGGTTAGTCAGTCACGCTCGTCTCAATAGTCCACAGTGGCATCCTTAGCACTTCTTCTCCGTTTGGACTGATGTGGGGACGAATTCAACAGAAACCTTTTTTCCCCCCTGTCATCTGTCCTGTGGTTTCAGACCAGTGCAAGTGTTGGAGAGGAGACGGAGTCTCATTCAACGACTCTAAAGAAAGAACAGGAATGATAGCAGAGCTAGACATGAATATGTAACGTACCTGTTGTTGGTGTGTGGTTGTAACCTGCGCTTCTGTGTCTTTGGCAGTCTGGCGCTGGCCAACAACAGCACTCTCACCATCGGGACCATCGACGAGATCCAGAAGCTCCACATTCGCACGGTTCCCCTCTACGAGTCTCCCAGGTAAGAGGGAGCAAGACCCGTAGAACTAGTTAGAGTAGAAGTATATCTATCCAATGGATTTACCCGAGGGGTAAATCCAGAGTGAAATATTTTTTATTTTATTTTTTTACTCTTTCGCTCTCTGTCACTCACGCACTCCCCCCTCCCTATCTCCACTTTATTCTCGCTCCCTCCCTCTCAGGAGGATCTGTTACCAGGAAGTGTCTCAGTGTTTCGGGGTGCTGTCCAGCCGCGTGGAGATGCAGGACGCAAGCGGGACCACGGCAGCGGTGCGCCCCAGCGCTAGCACTCAGGTAGCTGCACACCATCGGGTATTTCAGTGTACCATTGCCAGGATCTCCTGTTCTGGGCCCCGTAGTTGAAAAGGAGTGCTGATTACGGATGAAGACCTTTTTGAATATGGGCCGTGAGCCTCGTTTCCCGTATTCAACGGCGTTTTCATGATGCATCGTGACTTAAGTACAACTGCGTGTTTTGTAGAAGAACCGTCCGGAAATATCTGTGAACTTCGCTCTATATGAACTAAAGCATCAGCTTTCAGAGAGTTACTGCATTTTATTTAGCAGTTTTAGTGCAATGTTTTTTTCTGGGGGGGGGGGGGGGGGGGGGGGTGCCTTGAATGGTAGTGGTGCACATCGCTTGGCTGACAATGTGTCCAGATGACTTAGTTTAGTCTAGGTTTATTGCACAAAAATCAAGAAAAGAGAGAAAAATCATTATTTACAAGAAAAACTTGTAGATGAGGAAGAACCTACTCCCTTTTTCCCCTGGCCTTGTGGGTGTGCATAGTCTGGGTTTTCATATTTTCCCACTTTCTCCCTACTTCTCCCCCAGGCTCTGTCTAGCAGTGTGAGTTCCAGTAAGCTGTTCCCCAGCAGCACCTCCCCACACGAGACCTCCTTCGGGGAGGAGGTGGAGGTGCACAGCCTCCTGGTGGTCGACCAACACACCTTCGAAGGTAAGCCCCCTTTAAAACTTCTTGACTAAAGAAAACATTTTCAAGTGAGTTAATGGTGATTGTGCTGGTGATTGTACTCTTGGAGGAGCACACCAAATTCTCACTTTTTTTGTGGTGATTTGTCCTCAATTGCGTGATTTTCACACGTGTGTTCGTCCTCCCAGTGCTCCACGCCCACCAGTTCCTCCAGAGTGAGTATGCCCTCAGCATGGTGTCCTGCCGCCTGGGCAGGGACCTCTCGGTCTACTTTATCGTTGGCACAGCAATGGTCTACCCAGAGGAGGCGGAGCCCAAGCAAGGCCGCATCATCGTCTTCCACTACACTGACGGTGAGGGCTAACTTCTTTCTTCCATCCTCATTGTTCTCGCTCTCTTGTTCCCATCATTCTTCCCCTGTTATTCTTTCTCACCCTCCTCATCTGTTTTTGCTCGCGCTCTCTCACACTTTCTTCTACAGTCTCTTTCTTCCCCTCGTCTTTTTCTCACTCATTCTCTCTCACCTTTTTCCTCACTCGTTCCATGCCTCTTCCTCCCTTGATAGTGCCTGATAGCACCTTCCTATCGACAATCATCTCAGTCACGAAGATGAATGACTCGGAGTGAACAGATGCTGTGAAAATACTGTATCAGAGAGCTATAACACGAGCCTGAAAACCAAACTGATGTGCTACTTTTCTCCGTTTGTTTAAAAGAATTGCCTGGAATCCAAACCATTATGCTCAGTTTCACCTTTCTTTCACAGTGAAACAAATGGTTAAACAAAACGTATCCGTTTGGATTTCAGGCTACTGCAGCACCGGCTCTGACCCAGACTGTTATTTCTTCTTCTTGTGTGTAGGTAAGCTGCAGACGGTTGCAGAGAAGGAGGTGAAGGGAGCCGTCTACTCCATGGTGGAGTTCAATGGCAAACTGCTGGCCAGCATCAACAGCACAGTGAGCATTTCACTTTTGATGGTTTGAAAGTAGATGTTTTTCAAGGCCAGCTCCTATTTCACAGGCTACAGTTGTAGACACTCGCATGGAGGGGAAATGTTTACCTCCACTTAAATTAAAACTTTCACAATGTCTCTCGTTGCCATTAATGCATCACTAAGTGAATATTTGATTTAAGTGAAAGTTAGGATTCGCCCCATGGTACTTGGCAATAAAAAAATGTAAAAATGAAGAAAATTAAAGGAGACATTCCGCGGTTTCAGTTTTATTTCTCAATCCTGACGTTAAAATGAGTTGAAAACACCTCGGTGTTGCTGACTTGTCAAATTCAGTGCTTCCTCTACAATGACCCGTAATGGCTACCGCGGTGAAACTAGTTATGGGGCCCACAACCATACTGTGAAAGGGTGTTAGGGATAATTTATGTCTATCCAGTAGTATTCTTTCCAATGGAACGTTGGAATCTAAAGGAACATTGAAGGGTGTATTTCTTGTAGTTGTATGATATGCATGTCTCCTACAAAAACAACCTCTGTGCTTTCGAGTCCTTGTTACTCCGAAACTACACTGCAGCGTCCGGACTCTTCTCCTCGACAATTGTGCATGTCAATATCAACGCATCGTCAATGTGCACACGCCCCCCCAGGTGCGTCTGTACGAGTGGACGGCTGAGAAGGAGCTGAGGACCGAGTGTAACCACTACAACAACATCATGGCACTCTACCTAAAGACCAAAGGTGACTTCATCCTGGTGGGAGACCTGATGAGGTCTGTGCTGCTGCTGGCCTATAAACCCATGGAGGGCAACTTTGAGGAGGTAAGGAACGATACTAAGAGAGGCCCTGCCGGTGTCCACCCTTTTTCCTTAAGAGGATGGTGGATGTGCTCAACGCCACACTTCAAGGTCTAAATGACGATTTGTTTGGTTTTGCTCAAAAACAGTTTTTTTCCCCCTTGGATACAACATTCTCCAAAATATAGATTTCAATACTTTTATTTTGTCGCCCTCATTTCTCATGGGCTTTATCAAGGAGGATTCAACACCAAACACTTGCAATGAATAAGAACTTGAGTGATGAGTTGGAACCATTGTTTGTTATCAATAATTGCACCTCTTTGGTGAATAAAGTTTATTGAATGGAATTGAATTGAGGCACTGGTGATAAGCCTGCTTTTCACCTGTCACTCTTCTCAGATTGCCCGTGACTTCAATCCCAACTGGATGAGTGCTGTGGAGATCCTGGACGATGACAACTTCCTGGGGGCGGAGAATGCCTTCAACCTCTTTGTGTGTCAAAAAGACAGGTGCGGTGGGAGTCTTGACCTCTTTCTGGAATCTTCTCGCCTCAGAAGGAAGAGACCTCTAATACGGTTTAGGAGGCAAATAAATAGTATGTGGTAGAATCGCAGAAAGACTAATTGAGATGGAGCCCGGGCCTAGACATGTCCTCACACTCTCACCGCCATCATCCATAAGCCGTCAAGTTAATCATCCATGATCACTGAATTCCATTGACCTTTGTCTTTCTCTCCCTCGTTCTTCCTCCTGTGCTGTTTCGCTTTCGGTGGTCATCATTCTGTTTGTCACCATCTTATTTCTTACTACCTCTTCCCTCACGCGCTCCTTTTTTTTCTTACTCATTGCCACTCCTCTACATCTGCTGCTATTGCTTTTCCCCATTTTATATTTTTCTGCCTGCCTCTGTATCAGTCGCTCTCTCTTTCTCGCATCACTTTCTCTCAATTATAATATATTCAATGCTACTTTATTGGTACGAAATAAATGGGTACCCATTGCCAAAGCAGAAATGTGTAGATAAATGGGTACAATAATTAACACTTTTTTTAAATATATTTTTGACTCTGAAATGTAGTTTTTTTTTTTAGAATGAAGTGAATGGGTACACATTGCCAAAGCATGAAATAATTAGGCCCAAAATAGATGTTGAGCTCTCTCCCCCCCTCTCTCTCCCTTGGCAGCGCGGCCACGACAGACGAGGAGCGACAACACCTGCAGGAGGTTGGCGTGTTCCACCTGGGGGAGTTTGTCAACGTCTTCTCCCATGGGTCACTGGTGCTGCAGAACCTGGGCGAGAGCTCCACCCCCACGCAGGGCTCCGTGCTCTTCGGCACCGTCAACGGCATGATCGGTAATGCCCCCCCCCACTGCCACATGCCAGGGCTGTATTCACTAGAAACAAAAATGGAAGCAAATGGGATGAAACCGGGAGGGCCTAACCTGCATTTGTACAATAAGAAACACTTGTTTTTTTTCCCATTGCAAAACATTTAGCTATGGTTTGTTAGTTTGCCGTAATGAATACACCCCAGGGTCGTAGAGTATGTATTAGCACAAAACAGTTTGAGACCGCAAGAGAGATCTGTGTTCTTCTTGGACATGTTGCTGTAGCAGCACTTGGCTTTCAAAATGTTGTTTTTCTGATGCAGACTGTACTGATGCCAATTTCAAGGTCCCGAATTCCCCCGTGTCTTAATTTTTTTTTTTTTAGGCTATCTACAGTTATAGCGAAGCTGTACAGATTTTCCTCAACTACATAAGCACCCATCTTCAGGATGAGAGGTGGGGGGGCAGTGGAGAGGACGCATCTGCTAGTAATTTCCATGTGACTTCCAAAATCAAAGTCAATTTACTTTCTCAATTTCTTTCATAGCTGTGGTCATAAAGAAAGGGGAATGATGATTGGAGTGTTCACCGAAGTTCTGCAATGACTATTCCCCCCCCGCAAAAAGCTGCACAAGGCATTTGTGTTCGTGGACAACGACATATTCAGTAGGCACAAATTGTAGCGGGGAAAAAATGTCACCTTCCCTCAGTCAGACAACCCTCTCTCAAATTCCCTCTCATCTTCCATCTTTTCTCCTCCACTAGGTATGAGTGGCGAGCACCACGAGCATACGGATCTGCACATATCTATTTCGGTTCTCCTTTTATTTTCTCCCATAAATGACAAGCCACCTGTCTTATGTCTCTAGGTCTTGTGACCTCTCTGTCCGAGGGCTGGTACAGCCTGCTGCTGGACCTGCAGAACCGACTCAACAAGGTCATCAAGAGCGTGGGCAAGATCGAGCACAGCTTATATCCTTTCCTTCTGGTGTGTGTGGACCTGCCCCTATGTCTCACACTGAAAGTGCCTTTTCAGAACCAGTGAGCACCACTGTCATGGGTGGTAACTTGGTACCACCGACCTCTATGTGCGCTGTCAGAATGGTAATTGTTGTCATAACATGCCTAAGCCCGTAAATGAATGCATGACAAGGCCCCGTGTTTTACCGTGTCATGCGTGAATGAAGCGACGGCCTGAAGTTGACAAGTAGCCGTGTGTAGGTGATACGGGGAAGTAACAATAGGGTTGACGACCTTGGGATTTTGGATCACGGTAATTGGCCAGCCAAATGACCGCCGTCACTGTAATAACCATTCGAATAGGCACTCCTTCGCTCCTGACTGCATGTGCTGCCATAAAAATAGAATGAATAGAACATGAAGTTCTATTGAATAGAATATCAAGTCAATGATAGCATAATGGGAGGCCATTGCGAGGCGCAAAGCAGGAAGTGTAGCCATCGATATGTGCTGTGATTTGTTGATTTAAACTCAACTGAACTGACATTACAAAAACAACATTCTATTCCATGAGCCAGATCAGTTAACATCATTTGAATCAACATTCTTCATTACCATGGAAATTATTATCGCAATACCAGTGAGTGGCGCAGCGGTCAAAAGCACTGCATTGCAGCCTGGGGTTTGATCCCGTGACCTGGAGCCCCATAGGACAGTGTGCAATTGGCTCAGAGCTGACTGGGGTAGGGGAAGGTTTTGTCAGAGGGCCTTCCTTGGCTCATCGCGCTCGAGTGACTCCTTGTGGCAGGGCCGGGCACTTGCAAGCCGACTTCAGTTGTCAGTCAAACGGTGTTCCCCAAAACATTGGTGCAGCTGACTTCAGGTTTGTGTGATAAGTACAGGTCATGTTTTGGAAGATGCATGACTCAAACTTCGCCTCTCCCGGGCTCATTTAGGAGTTGCAGCGATGCGCCAAAGACTGTAATTCGGAGAGAAAATAGAGTAAAAAACAATATATGCTTGTGGACATACCACCCCGAACACATCTGATCTCAGTAGCTAAGCAGGTTCAGGCCCGGATTGTACTTGGATGGGAGACCGCCTGGGAATACCCGGTGCTGTAAGCTCAAAAAGAAAACAATACCAGGCAGCCATTGCGTGTACCCATCATTTTACCAGTCAAATTGCAAGGGTTAGAGCTCCCAAGCCCCTTCTATTGACTTCTGTTCACTATTTCTGTGCTGCTGCAGGGATGGGTTGTTGCCTAGGCAACCAAAGACTTGTTTGCTACAACACTTGCTTGTTTCAGGAAGGAGCAACAAAGTTTCATCATGTTAGAAACGGACTCAACCGCACAAATTCCCGGCTGTCCCGTCTTCAGTCAGCTGTTCGTTCTTATATGACTGTTGTTTTATTTTCAAGACAGTCTTCATCCATAACCGTCAGTTTCACGGTTATACACTAATTGTGCAAGCCCTAAGAATCACACGTTTGAGAGACTATTATTGTGGTCTAAAATCACTTGCACTGTACTTTCCTTTGAAAAAGGTGGCAGTTCTCATTTCAGGGGCTGCTACTAATTAAAATTATTCAGTACCAGGTGCTCATATTTTAGAGTGAACATTCTATGAGTACTCAAACCCCCAAAAATGCAGGTTCTGGTACTCAAAAGGACAGAGTTCTCGGTAAGAGGACAGGCTTTGCTGTAGGGGTGTGTGTGTGTTATTTGTCTTCCTTGACTCTGGCACCTGGAGGTCCTTCCATACGGAGCGTAAGACTGAGCAGGCCACGGGCTTCATCGACGGGGACCTCATCGAGAGCTTCCTGGACCTGGGCCGCGCCAAGATGCAAGAGGTGATCAGCACGCTACAGGTACGGACACGCATACACTCTCACTCACACAGAAACACACACTCTCTCAAACACACACACACACACACACACAAGCTCGCTCGCACTTCTTGGACTGCAATAATGCTTGATAAAGGTACCACTTAGATGCACGTGTCCCATAGCTGTGCGGGTTAATGCAAACTACTGGGACAGTGAGCTGACAACACCCTCTTCTGCATTTCAGATTGACGACGGCAGCGGAATGAAGCGCGAGGCCACCGTGGACGAGGTCATAAAGATTGTGGAGGAGCTGACAAGGATCCACTAGCCCCTCCCACTCAGACTCCGGCCATTACGGAGGGGAGTCGGGTGGAGGGGTGGCTAGGGCTCTGTAAATACTTATAAATAAATAAAAAGGTGTTTGCATGACCGTCCTCCGGACTTCAAATTAATTGACAATGTTTTTTAAATCCGATCCCACATCAATACTTCACAGGTGCTTGGTTTAACAAAAATAGTCTGTCGACCATAACGATGACAGGCAAAGGGACTGGTTAGAAGGGGTATGGAAGGGGGGGGGGGAATCACTGCAGTGCGAGGACGAGGAAAGATGTCTCATGGATTTGACAGGGATCTACTAAAGTAGGATAACGATACCTTCGCTATTTTGTCATTGACGTTTCTCCATGTTTCTTTTAATAAAGGTTGCTTTAGTACTGTGTACCTCTTGAGTTCAGCTCTCCAATCTTTCCACAGAATGACGATATTCATTTAATTTTCACTTCTGAGCATTAACTTAAGTCGGTTTCAAAGCATGTCCAGGGTCCTACACCACAGTATAATTTCAAAAGCAATTTATAGAAGTGCACATGCCAACCAACAGTGACATTCTTTTATCGAATATGTATGCACTCACTACTGTAAATAGCTCTGGATTAGAGCATCTGCAAAATGACAAATGACAGAGTTCTCGGTAAGAGAACGATGTCACTGAGTGCAGTAATGGTCCTTTGTGATAAATTACTACTACAATGCACTATTAACTTTTTTGTTGTTGCATTGTCTCCTGTAGAGGAATTATTCTCTTAACTCTATTTTGACTATGGGGACACGTATGGCATAAGAAAGGGGTGAATGCAAATAACAGTCGAGTATTTGTAGTTAGTCATGGTGCATATTGTGACAGTGTGCAGAGACCTCAGGGTTCCAAAGGAACCAGAATGAGCTATGCTTGGGCTATGAGATAAGTACTTAGCTATAATTATTACATGACAGTTATCTACAGCGTTTCTGGGCTACCAGGTTGTAACTCTGGTCAATCCAATGATTAATTAACTGCCAGGGAGAAGGCTGGAATTGAATAGCGCTGGGCCCGTATTCATTTAGCATTTCGGCGCATCTATTTTTGATGTGGTCTAAAAGGAAAAACGGATCCTAAATCAGCACTCCGACGCTTGCTATTTCATACGGTCCCTGATTTAGGCTAGACCCTTGATGGAATTACATCTACTAATATGGTGGTGCCAGACTGCCAGCAACCAACTCATGCCCTAGAACAGAGAAGCACTACTGCCGACACGAGAGGAAACTGGACCACATGTCCACTGTATCTGAACAGAGGTGCTTAAGTGTATATGTAGTTACACAGGCTCTTAAGAAACCCCAGAGGCAGTATCTGTACACCAGAACGTCGGTAACATCCTCCGCCAGGACCAAACCTCGTTAAATCTAACAGCATGGCTAATTTATTTTCTCTCTAGGCAGGTTCTCCCTTGTCTGTCAGTGCTTTATTTTTGATGGCGAACATGCGTTACAGCAGCTGAGTGGGTGATCCTAGCCTTGTTGCGTCTATCATCCAATGAAAGCGATGGGAACTTATCCATTTTGATTAAGTTATTGCAGCCCTTTGGCTTTGAAATGATAGTGACTATGAGGTTAAAGTGCAGACTCATCTTTAATTTGAAGGTATTTTCATCCATATCGGGTGGCAGGTAGCCTAATGGTTAAGAGCGTTGGGTCAGTAGCTGAAATGTTCGAATCCCCCGAAACGACTAGGTGACAAATCTGTTGACGTGCCCTTGAGCAAAGTACTTAACCCTAATTGCTCCTATAAATCGCCCTGGATAAGCGCATCTGCCAAATGACTAAAACGTAGAAATTACAGCACTTTTTGTACATAGCTCACCTGCCTCTCCCTCCCCCCAAATACCAAAGTATTTGGACAAAATTAACTTCTTATGGCTGGGGGGCAGTATTGAGTAGCTTGGATGAATAAGGTGCCCAGAGTAAACTGTCTGCTACTCAGGCCCAGAAGCTAAGATATGCATATTATTAGTATATTTGGATAGAAAACACTGAAGTTTATAAAACTGTTTGAATGATGTCTGTGAGTATAACAGAACTCATATGGCAGGCAAAAACCTGAGAAAAAAATCCAACCAGGAAGTGGGAAATCTGAGGTTTGTAGTTTTTCAACTCTTTGCCTATCCAAGATACAGTGTAAATTTGGTCCAATGGCACCTCCTAAGGCTTCCACTAGATGTCAACAGTCTTTAGAACCTTGTTTGAGGCTTCTACTGTGAAGGGGGAGAGAATGAGAGCTGTTTGAGTCAGGTGTCTGGCAGAATGCCATGAGCTCAGTCTCGCGCGTGCCCGTGAGAGTTACCTGCGTTCCATTGCATTTCTAAAGACAAAGGAATTCTCCGGTTGAAACATTGTTGAAGATTTATGTTAAAAACATCCTAAAGATTGATTCTATACATCGTTTGACATGTTTCTACAAACTGTAACGGAACTTTTTGACTTTTCGTCTGGACCTAGTGCTCACGCCTCATGAATTTGGATTTGTGAACTGAACGCGCGAACAAAAAGGAGGTATTTGGACATAAATGATGGACTTTATCGAACAAAACAAACATTTATTGTGGAATTGGGATTCCTGGGAGTGCATTCTGATGAAGATCATCAAAGGTAAGTGAATATTTATAATGCTATTTCTGACTTCTGTTGACTCCACAACATGGTGAGTATCTGTATGGCTTGTTTTTGTTTCTGAGTGCTGTACTCAGATTATTGCATGGTGTGCTTTTTCCGTAAAGTTTTTTCAAATCTGACAGCGGTTGCATTAAGGAGAAGTGGATCTATAATTCCATGCGTAACACTTGTATCTTTTATCAATGTTTATTATTAGTATTTCTGTAAATTGATGTGGCTCTCTGCAAAATCACTGGATGTTTTGGTAGAAGAATGGTAGAAACTCCCCAATTACAGGTGTGCCGAGCTTGTGGCATCATAGCTAAGACTCGAGGCTGTAATCGTTGCCTAAGGTGCTTCAACAAAGTACTGAGTAAAGGTTCTGAATACTTATGTAAATGTTATATTTCTAATTTTTTCTTTGTCATTATGGGGTATCGTGTGAAGATTGATAATAAAAATTTTTTTACAGTAAGGCCATAACAACAAAATGTGGAAAAAGCCAAGGGGTCTGAATACTTTCAGAATGCACTGTAAATATAGCCTTATATTCAACAATGTGAGCAGGGGTGAGGCACATCTCTTTAGTTGAGATCTTCAGTTTTAAGAAATTAACCCTACATTAATTAGGACTGTGTTGTGTTGTTCAGCTTCCAGTAGATGACTAAGGGTTACTGTTTTGGGTCGGCAGGTAGCCTAGTGGTTAGAGCGTTGGGCCAGTAACCGAAAGGTTGCTAGATCGAATCCCTGAGCTGACAAGGTAAAAAATTTGTCGTTCTACCCACTCTTCCTAGACTCTCATTGTAAATAAGAATTTGTTCTTAACTGACTTGCCTAGTTAAATAAAAATGTTTATGAATATTACATGTACTGAGGGTTGAGGTACATACAGCAAATATCAAATTTGACTTCAAGTCATTGTCATAATTAGCTTGGATGTTTTGTGAATAGCCACATAAAATATTCAGTGACGGCCTGCTTTGTCAATTGCTTTAAATATTACATTTGGCGGCACGAGGGAGGATTACTGATGGAGTAAGCTTGTCCTCATAGTCAGGCTGAGTTTTATGATCTGATAGTTATTCCACATAACCATAAAAACAAAAAGTGGATGGAATATCCATTTATATGCAGCTGATAGTCTTATACTCAGCTGGCCTCTTCCCGGTGTCATGACGTTGGCCTCGGGGTAGGTTTATGACAGTCATAAATACCTCTTTCCCCCCCTTTTTCCTCTCTCTACCCTACTGATGTTACATTTGCAAACCCCTTGGTTTACCATAGAGATTCTGCGAACATCAGAAGGTGGGGGGGGAAATGAACTATATTCTGGTAATCTGACCAGACATTCTCATCAATGATAAGATGACATAAACTCTACAGTGGAAAGTCTACACATCAGAGTTATCGGATTCACATGGAATTGTTGTTCAATTTATGTTAATGTTAATGTTTGAATATGAAATTATTCGTGATGGGATAAAATTAGATTTTTAGCTTCTAAAATGTGAGAATTGGGTTTTCATAAGGTTAGGGCTCTGCTCAATCAGTGGCCCGCCCCTGTGAAGAGTCATGGGTTATAAAACTTTTCAGACACACCCTTCTCACTCCACTATATAAAGCCTTGACGAAAATGTAACCTCCTGTTCCGAGGATGTGAGGACGACAGTCCGATGTAAGAATGGTTCAGATAATAACTACAGAACGAAGCCAACATCAGCGTGAGCTTTGGTTGCTAATAGTATGAACTTTGAACTCTTATTCACTATAGAAGTGATACCTCCTAGTCGTTGAGTTAGCAACAGCAGCTTCAAACGAGGGTTAGGAAGAAACAGTCAGAGTATCCCGTCTATCACACACAACGACGTTACTACAACGTATTCAAATGACCACCAGAGACATTCTTCAAAGGACAAAAGTCTCAGTTTGGCAACACGGCCTTCCATCTACCACCAACCTACTGAAGCGCAGCTCAGAGTAAATATTTATTGCATTTTCCTCTTCCAAATGGGCGGTAATTTAGAATGCATAAGATACTGTATTTACGATAGCACAGCTTCTTCCTTTGTTACTCAGTCTTCCCGCTCTTTCACTCAAACCCAGCCCCTTTTCTTTTGTGTAACAAGCTGTCATTCCTCTTCTGCACGCTGGGGACGTTTTCCTTTATGATGTAATTTGTAATCAAGTTATGATTAATTATTTGTATGTGTAATTCTGTGTGATTAGTTAGGTATTTAGTAAATAAATAATTAAACCCAATTTTCTATTGCTGATTCAACTTGTTAGCCAGGGTTCGTGAAGAAGAATTGACAACTTTCAGATGAGACAAAATTAAGGTGACGATTAATATTGACTGCTATTGATGTAAAATATTACTAGGTCTTTAAGAGTTTATTCAGAAGACAACAGCACTATAAATATTATTTTGTGGTGCGCCGACTCTCTAGTAAATTACATTTACATGATTAGCTCAATCAGGTGATATTAATTACGGAGAAATTATTTTATAGAATAGCATGTCATATCACTTAATCCGGCATAGCCAAAGACACGACACTGGATTTTGTGTTAAACGCTCTAAAACAAAGGTTTCTTAATGTCCAACAAGCTTTCTCTGCCCTTAACACCTCCAAAACAAAGGTAATGTGGTTTGGTAAGAAGAATGCCCCTCTCCCCACAGGTGTGATTACTACCTCTCAGGGTTTAGAGCTTGATGTCGCCACCTCATACAAGTGCTTGGGAGTATGGCTAGACGGTGCACTGTCCTTCTCTCAGCACATATCAAAGCTACAGGCTAAAGTTAAATCTAGACTTGGTTTCCTTTATCGTCATCGCTCCTCTTTCATCCCAGCTACCAAACTAACCCTGATTCGGTCCGCAAAGCACACACATCCCTGGGTCGCTCATCTTTTCAGTTCGCTGCAGCTAGCGACTGGAACGAGCTATAACAAACCCCCAAACTGGACAGTTTTATCTTAATCTCTTCATTCAAAGACTCAATCATGGACACTCTTACTGACAGTTGTGGCTGCTTTGCGTGATGTATTGTTGTCTCTACCTTCTTGTCCTTTGTGCTGTTGTCTGTGCCCAATGATGTTTGTACTAGAGGTCACCGGATTATGATTTTTCAACGCCGAAACTGATTCCGATTATTGGATGACGAAAAAAAGCCGATACCGATTAATCGGACGATAAAATGTGTATTTATTTATTTATTTGTAATAATGACAATTACAACACTTTTACTTCAGCTTAATACATCAATCAAATCAATTTAGCCTCAAATAAATCATGAAACATGTTCAATTTGGTTTAAATAATACAAAAACAAAGTGTTGGAGAAGAAAGTAAAAGTGCAATATGTGCCATGTAAAAAAGCTAACGTTTAAGTTCCTTGCTCAGAACATGAGAACATGTGAAAGCTGGTGGTTCCTTTTAACGTGATTCTTCAATATTCCCAGGTAAGAAGTTTTAGGTTGAAGGAATTATAGGACTATTTCTCTCTATACTGTTTGTATTTCATATACCTTTGACTATTGGATGTTCTTATAGGCACTTTAGTATTGCCAGTGTAACAGTAAAGCTTCTGTCCCTCTCCTCGCCCCTACCTGGGCTCAAACCAGGAACACATTGACAACAGCCACCCTCAAAGCATTGTTACCCATCGCCACAAAAGCCGTGGCCCTTGCAGAGCAACTACTCAGAGCGAGTGACGTTTGAAACACTATTAGCGCGCACCCTGCTAACTAGCTAGCCATTTCACATCGGTTACACCAGCCTAATCTCGGGAGTTGATAGGCTTGAAGTCATACATTGCGAAGAGCTGCTGGCAAATGCACGAAAGTGCTGTTTGGATGAATGCTTACGAGCCTGCTGCTGCCTACCACCGCTCAGTCAGACTGCTCTATCAAATATAAAATCATAGACTTAATTATAACATAATAACACACAGAAATACGAGCCTTAGGTCATTAATATGGTCAAACCCGGAAACTATCATTTCGAAAATAAAACTAAATAATATTCTTTCAGTGAAATACGGAACCATTGCGTATTTTATCAAACGGATGACATCCATAAGTCTAAATATTCCTGTTACATTGCACAACCTTCAATGTTATGTCATAATTACATACAATTCTGGCAAATTAGTTCACATCGAGCCAGGTGGCCCAAACTGTTGCATATACCCTGACTCTGCGTGCAATGAACGCAAGAGAAGTGACACAATTTCCCTAGTTTAATATTGCCTGCTAACATTATTTTTTTTAAACTAAATATGCAGGTTTAAAAATATACTTCTGTGTATTGATTTTAAGAAAGGCATTGATATTTATGGTTAGGTACATTCATGCAACGATTATGCTTTTTTCGCAAATGCACTTTTGTTAAATCATCCCCCGTTTGGCGATGCTGGCTGTCTTTGTTAGGAAGAAATAGTCTTCACAGTTCGTAACGAGCCAGGCGGCTCAAACTGCTGCATATACCCTGACTCTGTTGCACAGAACGCAAGAGAAGTGATACAATTTTCCTAGTTAAAATACATTTATGTTAGAAGGCAATATTTACTAAATATGCAGGTTTAAAAATATATACTTGTGTATTGATTTTAAAGAAGGCGTTGATGTTTATGGTTAGGTACATATTGGTGCAACGACAGCGCTTTTTTCGCGACTGCGCTTGTTAAATCACCCATTTGGCGACGTAGGCTATGATTCAGTGATAAATTAACAGGCACCGCATCGATTATATGCAACGCAGGACAAGCAAGATAAACTAGTAATATCATCAACCATGTGTAGTTAACTAGTGATTATGTTAAGATTGATTGTTTTTTATGAGATACGTTTAATGCTAGCTAGCAACTTACCTTGGCTTCTTGCTGCACTCGCATAACAGGTAGTCAGCCTGCCACGCAGTCTCCTCATGGAGTACAATGTAATCGGCCATGATCGGTGTCCATAAATGCCTATTACAGATTGTTATGAAAACTTGAAATCTGCCATTCCAATGAATCGGTTGACCTCTAGTTTGTACCATGTTTTGTGCTGCTACCATGTTATGCAGCTGTCATGTTGTGTTGTCATGTGTTGCTGCCTTGCTATGTTGTTGGCTTTGGACTCTCCTTATGTAGTGTTGCGTTGTCTCTCTTGTCGTGATGTATGTTTTGTCCTAGATATAAATATTTTTTTATCCCAGCCCCCGTCCCGGCTGGAGGCCTTTGGTCTTTCGGTAGGCCGTCATTGTAAATAAGAATTTGTTCTTAACCTACACAGACTTATCTGGCTACACAAAAGGTTCAAATCAGTTCCTCCATCTATCCATCCATTCCTCCCTCACTATCCCTTTAACCTCTTTGGGATAGGGGGCAGCATTTTCACTTTTGGATAAATAGCTTGCCCAATTTCAACTTCCTGCTACTCATGCCAAGAATATAAGATATGCATATTATTAGTAGATTTGGATAGAAAACACTCTGAAGTTTCTAAAATTGTTTGAATCATGTCTGTGTGTAAAACAGAACTTATATAGCAAGCAAAACCCAGAGGACTAACCATTCAGATTTTTTTTTGAGATCACTGTCTAGTCAATGAGTTTTCATTGGGGAACTAGATTTCTAAGGCACTTGTTTGGCATTCCTACCGCTTCCACTGGATGTCTCCAGTCTTTGGAAAATGGTTGAGGTTATTCCTTTGTGAAATGAAGAAGTACGGCCATCTTGAAACAGTGTAAGAGAGTTGGGCAAGACTAGGAAAGTAGCGTTAGTTTGTTGTTGTCCTGTATTGAAAACAGACCCGTTTTCAATTAACTGGCTTGCCTAGTTAAATATAAAAGAAATATGCAACCTTGATAACTTTGAAGCATAATTAATGCACTCACTAACTACTGTTCTATGTAATACACTGAGATATTAACACTCACCAGCCCAAATCTCTCTTTAGATGTGACTACAGATGAGTTTCAGCAGCTACAGTTGAAGTCGGAAGATTACATAGACTTATGTTGGAGTCATTAACTCGTTTTTCAACCACTCCACAAATTTCTTGTTAACAAACTATAGTTTTGGCAAGTCAGTTGGGACATCTACTTTGTGCATGACACAAGTAATTTTTCCAACAATTGTTTACAGACAGATTATTTCACTTATGATTCACTGTATCACAATTCCAGTGGGTCAGAAGTTTACATACACTAAGTTGACTGTGCTGTTAAACAGCTTGGAAAATTCCAGAAAATGATGTCATGGCTTTAGAAGCTTCTGATAGGCTATAATTGACAATATTTGAGTCAATTGGAGGTGTTCTTGTGGATGTATTTCAAGGCCTACCTTCAAACTCAGTGCCTCTTTGCTTGACATAATGGGAAAATAAAAGAAATCAGCCAAGATCTCCACAAGTCTGGTTCATTCTTGGGAGCAATTTCCAAATGCCTGAAGGTACCACGTTCATCTGTACAAACAATAGTACACAAGTATAAACACCATGGGACCACGCAGCCATCATACCACTCAGGAAGGAGATGCGTTCTGTCTCCTAGAGATGAACATACTTTGGTGCGAAAAGTGCAAATAAATCCCAGAACAACAGCAAAGGACCTTGTGATGATGCTGGAGAAAACTGGTACGAAAGTATCTATATCCACAATAAAACGAGTCCTATATCGACATAACCTGACAGGCCGCTCAGCAAGGAAGAAGCCACTGCTCCAAAACTGCCATAAAAAAGCCAGACTACAGTTTGAAACCTCACATGGGGACAAAGACTGTACTTTTTTAGAGAAATGTCCTCTGGTTTGATGAAACATAAATAGAACTGCTTGGCCATAAGGACCATCCTTATGTTTGGAGGAAAAATGAGGAGGCTTGCAAGCCGAAGAACACCATTCCAACTGTGAAGTACGGGGGTGGCAGCATCATGTTGTGGGGGTGCTTTACTGCAGGAGGGACTGGTGCACTTCACCAAATAGATGGCATCATGAGGTAGGAAAATTATGTGGATATATTCAAGGAACATCTCAAGACATCAGTCAGGAAGTTAAAGCTTGGTTCCAAATGGGTCTTCCAAATGGACATTGACCCCAAGCATACTTTCAAAGTTGGGGCAAAATGGCTTAAGGACAACAAAGTCAAGGTATTGGAGTGGCCATCGCAAAGCCCTAACCTCAAACCTATAGAACATTTTTGGGCAGAACTGAAAAAGCGTGTGCGAGCAAGGAGGCCTACAAACCTGACTCGGTTACACCAGCTCTGTCAGGAGGAATGGGCCAAAATTCACCCAACTTATTGTGGGAGGTTTGTGGAAGGCTACTCGAAACATTTCACCAAAGTTAAACAATTTAAAGGCAATGCTATCAAATACTAATTGAGTGTATGTAAACTTCTGACCCACTGGGAATGTGATGAAAGAAATAAAAGCTGAAATATATAATTCTCTCCTATTATTCTGACATTTCACATTCTTAAAATAAAGTAGTGATCCTAACTGACCTAAGACAGGGAATGTTTACAGAATGAAATGTCAGGAAATGTGAAAAACTGAGTTTTAATGTATGTGGCTAAGGTGTATGTAAACTTCCGACTTCAACTGTATGTGTTAAAATAGCAGCATTCTGTGGGCTATTTTAATCCTCACAAGCTGGCACATCAACTGTCGGTATAGTTTTATTAAACCTAAAGTCCCTATGTTCTCCTAGGTGAAAAACTATTTTTTTGTTGTTAACAGCTTTTGATTATTAGATTTTTCAGATCACAGACGGGCAATAATATTTAAAGGTACATAGATCCTCCCTCCTGTAACCCTATCCAGGCAACCAGAGAAAATCCTCCCCATAACACCCCTTTCCTGTGGGCCTGAAAGCAAAGAAATTAAAACAGTGTATACAGTGCCTTCAGAAAGTGTTCATAGCCCTTGACCTATTAGTAAAAGGGGTGTAAATACTTTCTTCAGTCACTATATACAGTAACAGTCAAAAGATTGGACACACCTACTCATTCAATGTTTTATTTGTACTATTTTCTACATTGTAGAATAATAGTGATGACATCAACACTATGAAATAAAACATGTGCAAAGCTGTCATCAAGGCAAAGGGTGGGTACTTTGAAGAATCTCAAATATAAAGCATATTTTGATTCGTTTAACACCTTTTTGGTTACTACATGATTCCTTATGTGTTACTTCATAGTGTTGATGTCATCACTAGTATTCTACAATGTAGAAAATAGTAAAAATAAAGAAAAGCCTTGAATGAGTAGGTGTGTCCAAATTTTTGACTGATACATACAAACAATAATAATACAAAGATACAGGCGTCCTTATTGACTCAGTTGCCGGAGAGGAAGGAAACCACTCAGGGATTTCACCATGAGGCCAATGGTGATTTTAAAACAGTTACAGAGTTTAATGGCTGTGATAGGAGAAAACTGAGCATGGATCAACAACACTACTAAGATAATTGAAAGAATACAAATATTCCAAAACATGCAACAAGGCACTAAAGTACAAAGAAATGGGGGCAAAGCCAACACAACACATCACTGAGCACCACTCTTCATATTATAAAGCATGGTGGTGGCTGCATCATGTTATGGATATGCTTGACATTGACAAAGACTAGGGAGTTTTCTGTTGTTGTTGATACAAATGAAGAAAATAGTGCTAAGCACAGGCAAAATCATAGAGGAAAATCTGGTTCAGTCTGCTTTCCAACAGACACTAGGAGACAAATTCATCTTTCAGCAGGACAATAACAAGGCCAAGTATACACTGGAGTTGCTTACCAAGACAACCTTGAATGTTCCTTAGTGGCCTATATACAGTTTGGATTGAAATCGGTTTGAAAATCTACGGAAAGACTTAAAAATGTCTGTCTAGCAATGACGATTACCAACTTGTCAGAGCTTAAAGAATTTAAAAAAGAATGTGCACATTTTGTACAGTACAGGTGTGAAAATCTCTTAAGAGACATATCCAGAAAGACAGGTGTAATCGCTGCTAAAGGTGACTCTAACATGTATTGACTCAGTGGTGTGAATACTTATGTAAATTAGAAATTTCTGTATTTCATTTTCAATAAATTTGCAAAAATGTCAAAACACATTTTCACTTTGTCATTCTGTGGTATTGTGTGTAGATGGTAGAGAAATCTATTTTGATTTCAGGCTGTGACAGCAAAATGTGGAATAAGTCAAGTGGTATGAATACTTTCAGAAGGCACTGTATGTGTTGGGTGAAAGTGAAAAGAAACGGAAACAAGATTTTACTGAGTTACAGTTCTTAGAAGAAAATCAGTCAATTTAAATGAATTAATTAGGCATCAATCTATGGCTATCTATAGCTGGATGTGGAGGTGTTCTGCGGTTGTGAGGCAGGTTGGACGTACAGCCAAATTCTGTAAAACAACGTTGGAGGCTGCTTATGGTAGAGAAATGAACATTTCATTCACTGGCAACAGCTCTGGTGGACATTCCTGCAGTCAGCATGCAAATTGCATGGCTCCCTCAAAACGTGAGACATCTGTGGCATTGTATTGTGTGACAAAACTGCACATTTTAAAATGGCCTTTTATTGTCCCCAGCACAAGGTGCACCTGTGTAATGCTCATGCTGTTTAATCAGCTTCTTGATATGCCACACCTGTCAAGATTATTTGGTGAAGGAGAAATCTTCACTAACAGGGATGCTAACACATTTGTGCACAACATTTGAAAGAAATAATGATTTTGTAAATATGGAAGATTTCTAGGATTTTTTATTTCAGCTCATGAAACATGGGACCAACACTTTATGTTCCGTTTATATTTCGTGTGTATATTTTGCTTCAGTGTAGATTGTTTATTTGTATGTATTGAGCTTTAGCTGAGATTATTCTTTACAGAGTCAAGTATATTTGTCCAGGTCTAAATTGTTCCTTAACTAGTTCCTTGATCTAAGAGCCAACATCTTTTTTTGTGTGTCAGCGCTGCCTGCCAGTAGTAATCGTCTCTGATCGAGAGATTCAAGGAGCTATCATCTTAAGTAACACAGAAGATGCAACGCATTGAATATTTACATTCATGTACTTTGAAATGAATTTGGGAGCTTTTTCCCACAAGCATTTAACTACATGGCACTCTCACATCATATGAAGGAGTCTGGCTAACTGATTTAGGGGACACAGTGAACAGTTGGGTGTTGGGGCCATTTTCATCCTAAAATGTTTTCTTGGTGTTAAATACAGGATATGAACTAACTTAAAATGTATAAGGTTAACGGTTCGGATTACGGGATGCCAAGGTCATATTTCTCCATATTCTGTTCCAGTTAAAGGGTTGTTTGGATTCACTTAATCTGTGGACCATAGTTTTTTAATGTCTAGCTCAGTATATGAGCTTTCCAAACTTAAAAAATATAAATATATATATATATTATAGTGATCAGTCCTTTTGGAAGCCCAGATAAATGTGGTGGGGGGGTGCAAAGCATTATTGAATTATGTGAGCAATAATAGGACCAACAAGTAGGTTAACATTGTTTAAGGGATATATCCATTGCAATAGGGGAGACATCATATTTCTCTCCATACTCAAGCCAGTGGGGGGCAGAAGAATCATGTCGAAACACATTTAGGATGGGACGAAATGCTAGTGCCTGGAAACACAATTTAAAGTTTGGTATGGATAGTCCTCCTATGTATTTCCCTCTTTGTAAATTTGTTAATTTGATCTCGCTTACCTTGCCATATACATTTTGAAACCACACTCTGGATTTTATCCCAAGAGCCAGAAGGGGGAGACAAGGGAAGCATTAAACTACAGAGATTCAGCCATGGCAATATATACATTTGGACAATAAGTTAATCTGCCGGTTAAATTATTCTATAGCAGGGGTGCAGAACTCAGGCCCTTAAATCTAACAAGGGCTGCACCACGTTCAGTTGCCAAACGTTGTGGATAGAAATGCCACGAATAGAGCAGACATGATTCCTCATCGTGTCAGAGGCATGTTTGTCCTAGATAACATATGTCTATCTTCCAAAATTGTGAGTCCTGCTGAACGCGCACCTGACTTTAGTTTCTATCTGGTACTTAATTGGTACTGTATTGTGATTGGCCGGAGAGTGTGCACCACTGTTTCCAATGTGGAAATCAATCCCTATAAAAAACAATGATGGAAATCTGCATGCAGCATTCAAGGAACAGAGCTGTGCACCGTGTAGCTTAGGTCTATACTACCTTTTTACAAATTAAGTAGTTATAATTAACGAACACTGACAAACCTATTGGGAAAGCAACTCTACTAGATGACCTCAGTCTCCAGGACAATACAATGGCTGTACTCCCAGGCCAATCATCTTCGTACAGACACATCTTCGTAGACTGTGAAATATATCCAGTTCAACCATTGTCATGTTTGCACTCCGAGTCAGCTCTCCGTCTTTAACGTTTCATTAACTGTCAGCGGCTTCAGAGACGCAAAAACGAGGGAGTGGAGAGGTGAAAGAGGATGACCGCGAGCGCACGTATATGTTTTATTGGTCAAGTGCGGGAAGGGAGAACGCAAGCGAACATGGGAATGAATTATGGATCCGCTGAGTGGAGGGAGAGGTTTGCAGAAAGTAGTTATTTGATGAACTCGAGGCGCAATAGCGGAGGTCTCCAAAGAGTAGGGGGGAGAAAAGCATGTGTGAACATTTGTTCAAAGGAAATAACATACAGCCCTTTTGATATGTGAAACATTTTAGTATAACCTTTAGGGTGCCTGTAGTGACTGGGGGAGGTTTAAGCGTGCTGCAGTTTGGTGGTCATGCAGTGTATACTGAACAAAAATATAAAAGCAAAATGTAAAGTGTTGATTTCATGATATCACAGAGATACTGTGATGAGATCCTGAGGCCCAAACTCGTGCCATTCATCCGCCGCCATCACCTCATGTTTCAGCATGATAATGCACGGCACCACATCGCAAGGACCTGTACACAATTCCTAGAAGCTTAACATTTCCCAGTTCTTCCATGGCCTGCATACTCACCAGACATGTCACCCATTGAGCATGTTTGGGATGCTCTGGATTGCCATGTATGACAGCGTGTTCCAGCTCCTGCCAATATCCAGCAACTTTGTCATTGAAGAGGAGTGGGACAACATTCCACAGGTCACAACAGCCTTATCAACACTATGCAAAGGAGACGTTGCGCTGAATGAGGCAAATTGTGGTCACACCAGATACTGAGATGCCCATCTGTATTCCCAGTCGTGGAATCCATAGATTAGTGCATAATGAATTTATTTTAATTGACAGATTTACTTGAACTGTAACTCACTTATTTTTTATTATTGTTTAATTTGAACAAAAATATAATTTAACTTAATAAGGAAGTGAAATGTAATCACCAAAGCGTGTTATAACTTACTACACCTGTCACGCCCTGGTTAAAGTATTTTGTGTTTATCTTTATGTATTTGGTCAGGCCAGGGTGTGGCATGGAGTTTTTGTATTGTGGTGTGTTTTGTCTTGGGGTTTTGGTGTGTATATATTTGGGATTGTAGCTAGTGAGGTTATCTAGCAAGGTCTATGGCTGTCTGGAGTGATTCTCAATCAGAGGCAGGTGCTTATCGTTGTCTCTGATTGGGAACCATATTTAGGCAGCCATATTCTTTGAGTTTGTCGTGGGTGATTGTCCTATTTGTCCTTAGTGTCTTGATGTCCTTGTTTGATGTTAGTTGACACAAGTATAGGCTGTTTTCGGTTTTCGTTTCGTTTATTGTTTTTGTAGTGTTCGTGTTTAGTTGTGTTTACGTTTGTTTAAATAAACATGGATCGCAATCGACACGCTGCAGTTTGGTCCGACTCTCCTTCACCACTAGAAAGCCGTAACAACACCCTAGATAAGATATTTATAAATATGTTTGCATGTAGGCTATATATTATAGGTACTTAAGTTTATTCATTTTATTAGTAGTTTAGCAGTAGTTTTTATTTGTTTTAGGCCTGTTAGTAGTTGTACATAAAAATGTTATTCTATTTAGGTTTTAAATTACTATTCAATTGTTATTAACCAGTAGTTGCCTTACTATTATTGTTACAAAGTATTGTTTTTTGTTTATTTTATTTGGACACCTTAACATGAGATGGTGCACCTCATTTCATTCTGCAAAATGTTGTATAAACAATACCTTAGAAAAAAATATAATTCATTACTTTGGAATGCTAATATAAAATAGGCTATATGAATTTGTCTATTCCATTTTTGGTTAATATGATGTGCCTAAAAGATCAAATGGAAATATGTCAATTTAATGTATTTTCCAAATATCAAAATCATAAAAATTTTCAATTACCACTAATTTTTACCATTGAAGACATTGTTATAGTTAACCCCTAGAAATGTAGAGATATGTATGTTGCTGATGTAAAAAAAATATTCTAACTCTAATATTTTCCCCCTACGTGTGTGTGTGTGCATGCAGGCGTGTGTGTGTGTGCGTGCACGCCTGTCCAGTCAAACATGTTGAGGTGGACAGGAAATAGACCTGTTACCTTCCACTGGCTAGTGTTTAACTGTAGTATCTGAAGACGTAGGAGGTTTTCCCATTTCCATTATTGTAGTTTTTTTTTGTGTGTGTGTGGGGGGGGGGGTAGATCAGGTTTAATATTGTAGCTTCCATCAATGTAATTGTCTGCATAATTTCCAATCCCCCATATACTTGTTTTGTGTGTGTGTGTGTGTATGAATATATATATATATATATATATATATATATATATATATCTCACTTAGAAATGTCCTTGTTTTTGAAAGAAAAGCAAAACATTTTGTCCCTTAACATCAAATTGATCAGAAATGCAGTAAAGACATTGTTAATGTTGTATTGTAGCTGGAAACGGCTGACTTTTAATGGAATATCTACAGAGGTGTACAGAGGCCCATTATCAGCATCCAATGACACATTTAAAATGCTAAACTTGGATTAGCTAACAGGCTAATTGGTCGTTAGAAAACCCTTTTGTAATTATATTAGCACAGCTGAACACTGTTGTTAAAGAAGCAATGAAACTGGTCTTCTTAAGACTAGTTAAGTATCTGGAGTGTCAGCATGTGGGTACAGACTCAAAATGGCCAGAAACAAAGACTTTCTTGTGAAACTCAGTCTGTTCTTGTTCTGAGAAATGAAGGCTATTCCATGCGAGAAATTGACAAGAAACTGAAGATCTGGTACAACGCTGTGTACTACTCCCTTCACAGAACAGCACAAACTGTCTGTAACCAGAATAGAAAGAGGAGTGGGAGGCCCCGGTGCACAACTGAGCAAGAGGACAAGTACATTAGAGTGTCTAGTTTGAGAAAGACACCTCACAAGTCCTCAACTGGCAGCTTCATTAAATAGTACCCGCAAAACACCAGTCTCAACGTCAACACTGAATAGGCGACTCCGGGATGCTGGCTTTCTAGGCAGAGTTGCAAAGAAAAAGCCATATCTCAGACTGGCCAATAAAAATAAAAGATTAACACAGACACAGGACAGAGGAACTCTGCCTAGAAGGCCAGCATCCCGGAGTCGCCTCTTCACTGTTGACGTTGAGACTGATGTTTTGCGGGTACTATTTAATAAAGCTGCCAGTTGAGGACTTGTGAGGCGTCTGTTTCTCAAACTAGACACTCTAATGTACTGCCTGCTTAACCTGGAAGCCAGCTTCACCAATGTGTCGGAGGAAACATTGTTCAACTGAGGACCGAGGTCAGCCTGCAGGTGCCCCGGCCAGCCACAAGGAGTCGCCAAACCCTCCCCTACTCGGTGACGCTAGGCCAATTGTCCCGATCACGGCCGGTTGTGACCACAAACACATTTCTAATCAAACGTTGTTTTTGGAGTTTTCTGATGTTCTCATGCATTTGGTATGGAAGACTGATCTACCAAGCTAGAAATAGCTAAATGACTGTAGACATGGGGAAAAAAGGAATGGTTATTTATGGGGTCACACAGAAGTTGGGGTCTGTGAGAACTGTGAAAAAGAAATACCCCTAGGACACAGCAGGGAGACGTCGTTGAGGATCTTGACAGAGTCTGTGACAGCGAGATCGAGACATTTTAGTACCTAGGATGACTCGTTGGTTTTGTTCTGTGCAACACACGAGATGGGCCTTGGGACCATTGTCTAATTTAATGGGTTTTGTGAACATCCAGACATTCTTAGTATTGAAGTTGCTATACTTATATTCCTTTTATATGTAATAAATCCCTCCAGATTAACTAGTTCATTAAATAAGTTATCATGAATTCACTGTTACAATGGATTCTAATTTACTGTATTTCTTGATGGTGGAAGAAAAAAAACCTCAAGGATAAGTCGATTTGGACGAGCCAAACATTCAGTAAACACCACTATAAGAGCCATGCACTTTAGTACTTGCATGGCCTGTTTAACTAAATGCACTCCCGACCTGCATTCCTTAGCTCTCCTCTCGTTTCAAAACACTTAGATTATAGAGTGATTCAAAATAATTTAAAACATCTTAAAAAAAAAAAAAAGGATTACATCTCTATGCGTATTTCTACATATTATTACATGTACACGTTGAGCACAAAATGAGCGAATAACATTTAATTGAGCAAAAACCATCCATCGGCTCCCGATATGGCATTGTGGCTGTTTAACAGTACAGGTTGTTGTGAAGATGTGACATGAGGATTGGTCTGCGAGGGTGTCGCTGAGAAAGAGTAGAGGGACAGGGTCTGTGGGAGGGGTGTGTGTGCCGCCCTCATTCCCAGAGTCCTTCGGGGGCAAAGCTAGGCGTAGAAGGTCTCCACTTTGACTGCATGGCAGAACATCGTCATAGAGAACACCAAACCCAGAATCTACACAAAGGGATCACATACACAACCAAAATCAATGTGAGACAACTACATCATCAATAAAGTGGCCCGTGTCCAAATACCCGTACTTGCATCCTAAATAGTAGGCCATTTGAGTACGCAAATGTTTTTACATTTTATAGCAGGAAATCTAGTTTACTTTAAATGCCGGGATGTCATACTCATTTCGGCTTTGACAACAGCTGATAATCAGCTATGGGGATTTGCTACAGAAATGAACAGACGCATTCTCAGTATGCGGAAATAGAACGTTTTATAGTATATACACTACTGGTCAAAAGTTTTAGAACACCTACTCGTTCAAGGGTTTTTCTTTATTTTTACTATTTTCTACATTGTAGAATAATAGTGAAGACATCAGAACTATGAAATAACACATATGGAATCATGTATTAATCGGAAAAGTGTTCAACAAATCAAAATATATTTTATATTTAAGATTTTTCAAATATACTTTATACTTGAGATTCTTAAAATAGCCACCCTTTGCCTTGATGACAGCTTTGCACACTCTTGGAATTTTCTCCTCAACCAGCTTCATGAGGTAGTCACCTGGAATACATTTCAATTAACAGGTGTGTCTTGTTAAGTTAATTTGTGGAATTTCTTTCCTTCTTAAAGCGTTTGAGCCAATCAGTTGTGTTGTGACATGGTAGGGGTCGTATACAGAAGATAATATGGGCTTTGTCTTTTACCAAATCATGCTATGGTAAGAATAGCTCAAATAAGCAAAGAGAAACAACAGTCCATCATTGCTTTAAGACATGAAGGTCAGTCAATATGGAACATTTCAAGAACTTTGAAGGTTTCTTCGAGTGCAGTCGCAAAAACCATCAAGTGCTATGATGAAACTGGCTCTCATGAGGACCCCCCACATGAATGGAAGACCCAGAGTTACCTCTGCTGTAGAGGATAAGTTCATTAGTTACCAGCCTCAGAAATTGCAGCCAAAATAAATGCTTCAGAGTTCAAGTAGCAGGCACCTCAACATCAACTGTTCAGAGGAGACTGTAAATCAGGCCTTCATGGTCGAATTGCTGCAAAGAAACCACTGCTAAAGGACACCAATAATAAGAAGAGACTTGCTTGGGCCAAGAAACACGAGCAATGGACATTACATTTTTGGTTCCAACTGCCATGTCTTTGTAAGACGCGATTTGGATGAACGGATGATCCCGGCATGTGTATTTCCCACTGGGAAGCATTAAGGAGGTGTGATGGTGTGGGGGTGCTTTGTTGGTGACACTGTCTGTAATTTATTTAGAATTCAAGGCACACTTAACCAGCATGGCTACCACAGCATTCTGCAACGATACGCCATCCCAGCTGGTTTACGCTGGTTTGCACTTGGTGGGACTATCATTTGTTTTCCAACACACCTCCAGGCTGTGTAAGGGCTATTTTAACAATAATGAGAGGGATAGAGAGCTGCATCAGATGACCTGGCCTCCACAATCACCTGACCTCAACCAAATTAAGTGAAGTAAAAGCAGCCAACTACTGCTCAGCATATGTTGGAACTCCTTCAAGACTGTTGGAAAAGCATTCCAGGTGAAGCTGGTTGAGAGAATGCCAAGAGTGTGCAAAGCTGTCAAGGCAAAGGGTGGATATTTGAAGAATCTTAAATATAAAATATTTTGATTTGTTTAACACTTTTTTGGTTACTACATAATTCCATATGTGTTGTTTCATAGGAGGTGTGATGGTGCTTTGTTGCTGACACTGTCTGTGATTATTTGTCTTCACTATTTTCTACAATGTCAAAAATAGTAAAAATAAAGAAAAACCCTGGAATGAGTAGGTGGTGTACATTTAAGAAAATCTAGGATGTTTATACTAATTTCAGCTCATCATCTAGTAGAATTCGATGCACACTTTCCCACAATGCATTGGAAGAGGGGCGCTGTGAGTGAAGAGCCCAAGTTCTCGTCAAGTAACCAAACAACAAAACTATGCTACTTAATTGGGAAGATGCCGATAGCGAAGCTTCTGAGGTGGTGTTCACGAATATTGCATCGTAGGCTACATCATTTAAAAAAATAACTCTTATTTTATTTGACCTAACATGGATTTAGGTAAAGTGTAGTATCATAAAGTGTTTCTTGTTCTCTTGGCCTTCGTCAGAGCTTTTAAACTAAATACTGAAACATGTTGATTTCTGAGTGTGTCGGCACCGGAGACTCGGGATGTGGCTGCGTTATTGATGTCATGTTAATCAGGCTTTTTGTTTTGAACATATGGATTGTTTAGGTTTTGTAGGCTACCTGTTTCATTATTTAATGTATGGATCAAGCCTTAACTCCTTCCCAATGATCAGTGCTTTAGTTTATTATGTTGCTGTCCAGCGGTTCTGAATTTGCGATGTGCCCATCTGTCCGCGTTTTTCTGTGCAATAGCCTTTTGATTTGAAAGGTTTTGGTGTGTGTACTAGGCTAATGTATACGATACAGCACTTTGGTTTCACTAAGAAATATGTTGAAATGGGACCAAATGATTTGTTTCTGTCTTCAGTCCCTTTGAAATAAGATAGAATGGCCATATGGGCTACGGTATACTGTTTAATAATGCGATGCAAGTCAAATCCACCCGCACTCAGCCCCGCCCCACGTATTCAGCCACTACGTTGTGGTCGCGGCATACTGTATACTATGTGCGACTTTTTACTATGCGACGATGAGTACATACAGTGCCTTGCGAAAGTATTCGGCCCCTTGAACTTTGCGACCTTTTGCCACATTTCAGGCTTCAAACATAAAGATATAAAACTGTATTTTTTTGTGAAGAATCAACAACAAGTGGGACACAATCATGAAGTGGAACGACATTTATTGGATATTTCAAACTTTTTTAACAAATAAAAACTGAAAAATTGGGCGTGCAAAATTATTCAGCCCCTTTACTTTCAGTGCAGCAAACTCTCTCCAGAAGTTCAGTGAGGATCTCTGAATGATCCAATGTTGACCTAAATGACTAATGATGATAAATACAATCCACCTGTGTGTAATCAAGTCTCCGTATAAATGCACCTGCACTGTGATAGTCTCAGAGGTCCGTTAAAAGCGCAGAGAGCATCATGAAGAACAAGGAACACACCAGGCAGGTCCGAGATACTGTTGTGAAGAAGTTTAAAGCCGGATTTGGATACAAAAAGATTTCCCAAGCTTTAAACATCCCAAGGAGCACTGTGCAAGCGATAATATTGAAATGGAAGGAGTATCAGACCACTGCAAATCTACCAAGACCTGGCCGTCCCTCTAAACTTTCAGCTCATACAAGGAGAAGACTGATCAGAGATGCAGCCAAGAGGCCCATGATCACTCTGGATGAACTGCAGAGATCTACAGCTGAGGTGGGAGACTCTGTCCATAGGACAACAATCAGTCGTATATTGCACAAATCTGGCCTTTATGGAAGAGTGGCAAGAAGAAAGCCATTTCTTAAAGATATCCATAAAAAGTGTCATTTAAAGTTTGCCACAAGCCACCTGGGAGACACACCAAACATGTGGAAGAAGGTGCTCTGGTCAGATGAAACCAAAATTGAACTTTTTGGCAACAATGCAAAACGTTATGTTTGGCGTAAAAGCAACACAGCTCATCACCCTGAACACCATCCCCACTGTCAAACATGGTGGTGGCAGCATCATGGTTTGGGCCTGCTTTTCTTCAGCAGGGACAGGGAAGATGGTTAAAATTGATGGGAAGATGGATGGAGCCAAATACAGGACCATTCTGGAAGAAAACCTGATGGAGTCTGCAAAAGACCTGAGACTGGGACGGAGATTTGTCTTCCAACAAGACAATGATCCAAAACATAAAGCAAAATCTACAATGGAATGGTTCAAAAATAAACATATCCAGGTGTTAGAATGGCCAAGTCAAAGTCCAGACCTGAATCCAATCGAGAATCTGTGGAAAGAACTGAAAACTGCTGTTCACAAATGCTCTCCATCCAACCTCACTGAGCTCGAGCTGTTTTGCAAGGAGGAATGGGAAAAAATTTCAGTCTCTCGATGTGCAAAACTGATAGAGACATACTCCAAGCGACTTACAGATGTAATCGCAGCAAAAAAGGTGGCGCTACAAAGTATTAACTTAAGGGGGCTGAATAATTTTGCACGCCCAATTTTTCAGTTTTTGATTTGTTAAAAAAGTTTGAAATATCCAATAAATGTCGTTCCACTTCATGATTGTGTCCCACTTGTTGTTGATTCTTCACAAAAAAAATACAGTTTTATATCTTTATGTTTGAAGCCTGAAATGTGGCAAAAGGTCGCAAAGTTCAAGGGGGCCGAATACTTTCGCAAGGCACTGTAGCATGCAGTTTAAGTATATAATAAGCTAGTATGGGTATTCAGATACGGCCAGTCTCCATTGAGAATAAAAGGTACAACCTCATGCATTTGAATTCACTGTAATAGTTGACAATAGTGGCTTACTTTCAAATCATCTCATTTCTTATCAATTGTTAGTGATATTAGCCTGGTTCCAGATCTATACAATATGTGCTTTTAACCAACTCCTCTGACTTTTGTCGTCATGCCATTGTCTGACCCCAATGCAAGCTACCGTAAAACGTTCAGATGCGCAGATATTTGGAATGGGGTCTGTGTATAGCAATGACAACCAATGGTCAAAGTCGGAAAAGCAAAATGCCGATCTTCTGGTGCCAAGCTAAGATGCTGTGGTTCCCTGTCAATAGACATCTCTCTATGAAATGTATTGGTCACATACACGTGTTTAGCAGTGTAGCGAAATGCTTGTAAACCGTACAATGGTGTCACCAGTGTCTGTACCTGTGTGAGTGCCGTACACAGAGCAAAGATCCACAGGGCCACCAGATTCTCTTGTAGCCAATCCTTCACCCGTTCGTAGCATGGCTGTGGAGGCACACAAGAATGGAAACAAATATTTTAAAGCACATTATATAAAACCCCCCGATGTGTAGCCTACAGCAGGGTTGGCATCAATTTCATTTCAGTCAATAGAACAGCCATAGAAAAAAGTGATTTTACTCAAAAGGTTAGAGAAAACAAAAACTAACATTTGAATGTGTTTCCTCATTCACTCCATCTGGTGCTAGTCTTGGTAGAGACTTGGTAGAGTATTGGCCCACAGACTCTTTTATACACTGGCCAGCACAGTGACGCATCCCACACACGCCTTTTCCTCTGAAAATCATCGCCTTGTCATGTTAGCTAAGTGGGTCCCTTGCCTTCCACATTTCACCCAACTCTGTTCTGTTGTTCCCTGGGATGGCTAACATCTCTATCTAGTGCGATGGACGGAAGGATGGGAGTGACTTGCAGATACCATCACTCTGTGCTGGGACAACATTTAGACAAGTGAGTGAGCTGAATTTTTCATGGCCAACTCGAACGGGATATACACATAGGCGACGTCAACCAAAGTTTCTCCGACTCTCCCTTTCCAACATTCATTACGTGTAACACAGTGAAAAGGATGATGGACCACTAGACAACTACAAGTCCTTATGTAAAAAAAAAAATTGTGAATAGTTTATATATCCTCAAAGTGGTTGTTGTAATAATTCAAGATAGTGGCGTAGACAATGGCAGACAGTGATGGGACTGGCACAGAGTGCATGAGCCTGGCATGGTACACGGCAGAAAGAATTTACGCCTTACAAGGGAACCCAAACCGGCTGCACGCATGCACCATTGTACATAAATGTATTTTATCCCCCCACACCAAACGCAATCACGACACGCAGGTTAAAATATCAGAACAAACTCTGAACCAATTATGTTAATTTGGGGAATTTGGGCACTTGCTAGCTAATTTGACCTATTTAGCTAACTTGCTGTTGCTAGCTAATTTGTCCTAGGATATAAACAATGAGTTGTTATTTTACCTGAAATGCACAAGGTCCTCTACTCCGCCAATTAATTCACACATAAAACGGTCAACCGAATCGTTTCTAGTTCTCTCCTCCTTCCAGGCCTTTTCTTCTCTTGACTTTATATTGCGATTGACAACTTTCATAAATTAGGTGCATCACCGCCACCGACCTTGTTCGTCTTTCAGTCACCCACGTGGGTATAACCAATGAGGAGACGGCACGTGGGTACCTGCTTCTACAAACCAATAAGGAGATGGGAGAGGCAGGACTTGCAGCGCAATCTGCGTCAGAAATAGAACGGATTTCTATTTTAGCACGTGGCAACACAGACGCTCGTTTGGCACGCGCAATAATTGAATAACACAGATTTCTACATTTATTTTGCAACGCGAGCGGTGCAGTCAGCCTGTTGGTCTGTAGCACTGCGGTTTGTCGGTCTTCCCTATAATCATGGATTTAGACCTGGGACACCAGTTGAGTGGATTCTCTCGCCGAACACGGGGATTAATCAAGTAATTATATATTAACTAACTACCAAGGGCGAAAGAAAGTCAGCACTGCTACTGCAGACCTCGAAGCCGAGATTTCAAAACAGAGTTGATTAACATAAACAAATCCACATCAAAATCTGTCTAGAGATATATCTGTGGAAATACTACTCTGTTTGTCAGACCAGGAAGCATCCTGAGAATCGGTCTATGACCCCACTATGGTGTTCTCCATTTGTTTTTCATATGACTCCCACAAGTGTCACGGGACTAGTCTAAAGGTAACCCGGGACCAGTATAAAAAATGAATGAATGTATGGAAGTAGTTTTGTGCCCCCAAAAAAGGGGTTAAATGTGTCCCCCCCAAAAATATACAATTATTCCTGAGCTTTCTCCTAGATGTAAACATTATTCTTTATGATACATTTTTGACTGTCTGTTTTGCCATTTAAGAGTGTGCTATTACTTGTGCAGTAAAGACCCCCCCCTCCCACACACACACTTTTAGGGATTAAATATCCCTTATATTTGAATATGCCTTTTACCCCAGGTATAAGGAATATGAGAACAGGTAGTTCTCCTCAGCACAGCAGTGTTTCCCAAAGCGTGGGTAGGGTTTTAGAAAAAGCTCTGTGGACTGTGTGGATTGTCTGAGATTTTTCGCAGTATAATGTTTTGCTTAGCTGGTTGGTCACAAAGGGAGGCTTTTAGACACATTTTTTTTTTTACACATTTGGGCACCAAAAACTACAGAATAACATTTGGGAACGAACTAGTGTGCATGCGCGTGTGTATTCATTTCAGAGAGACAGAGTGTGTGTGTGCATATGTGTTTGTTCGTGCATGTTTTTATCCTGTGCATCTTACCGCAGTCCACCAGGTCCCTGGGTTCTCGAGGCCACAGTTGTCGCTGTACTCCAGACAGCAGGAGTCGGGCACACGGCTGGCGTTGTACACATCAAACCAGTCCGTATGGTTGGTCACGCCACAGCAGCGGAACTACACCAGACAAGGACACTGCATGTCAATGACAGAACAGAGAGGAAACCCGAACATACTACACACTAAAACCATTCTGCATGATTCATAAACGGAGATCGTTCTCAGGCACTGACATGTTAAACATATCTGTCACATCGTTTTTTTCTTTTTAGATAGTTCTCCCTCATCACTCCAAATGGGCCATTACTGAATTGGAACTAGATTAACATTTTGCAGTGTGGTAATGTATTCAGTGGGGTGTGGAGAGGGTAAGCTTGGTTTTATGGAATGAGAACTTTTCTTGCTGCGGTTTTGACATTTGACTCAATCTAGAATTTCACGTTGAACACATGGTCACTCACAATACACACACAACTAATGCACACTACAAACAATTGATTGACCTGATTGACCTACAAAAAGGTCAATCAGATTTGTGAACATGGTCCCTAGCTGTGTGTTGCCACTCCATGTTGTCTGTTGTCTGTAGCTTGTGAGGTGTGGAAACACTTTGTTGCTTTTATGAATTTTGTCTTGCTGCTTTTTGTTTTATGCTGCTCTGTCTGTATGCTACGTCTTGCTTGTCCTATGTTGCTCTGTCTGTATGCTATGTCTTGCTTGTTCTATGTTGCTATTGTCTATATTGTAATTGCTTTTAATAACCTGCCCAGGGACTGCGGTTGAAAATTAGCCGGTTGGCTAAAACCGGCACTTTTACTGAAATGTTGATTAATGTGCACTGTCCCTGTAAAAATAAAAATAAACTCAATAAACTCAACTCAATCAAACTGGACTCTGTAATGTAAAAGTGGCCCCTTCTGTGATAAACAGCCCAAAGTCTGATATCGTGTATCTTTTGAAGTCTATCGGCAGCTTTCACCAGCAGCATTTTTATTAGCTCCTTTTGTTCAACCTTTACTCTACTATCTTTCCTCACCTTGTGTTTCCTACTTTCCTTTGCCCGAGCATTGGATTTTTGGCTATGAATAATACAAAGCCGAGCACATCAAAGTCAGTGTGGAAACAAACAATGTTGTTCTTCAGGGAGCCGTGCGGTCCAATTTGCATTCCTCTTACTGATTGACAGCCTATTTAAAGAATCGAAGGCTGTTCTTATTGGTTGGAATTAGGTTTGATTGTATAATCCCTTGTCCCTATGAAGTGGTACATATGATAATGTAATTAGCCTGCAGTACTGTATTTCTCCAAGCTTGAACTGTTTTAACACTAGCCTGGCCCCAGATCTGATTGTGCTGTCTTGCTAACTCCTATGGCCATTGTCATTCAGTGTCATAAACCGATCTAGGACCAGACTAATTTAAAACTGTACTGTTCTACTGTTGACCACCAGGGGGCAGTCTAAGCAGGACAAGTTGACTTACATTTGACATTTTAGTCACTTAGCAGACGCTCTGGATGACTTACAAGAGCAATTAGGGTTAAGTGCCCTGCTTCAAATAAAATAACATTTTATTGGTCACATACACATGGTTAGCAGATGTTATTGCGAGTGTAACGAAATGCTTATGCTTCTAGATCCGACAGAAGAGCAGTATCTAACAGGCAATATTGAACAATTCCACAACAAAACCTAATATCTAACAAATTCCACAAAACCTAATACACACAATCTAGTAAAGGAATGGGATGAGAATATATAAGTACAAAATATATGAGCAGTGACAGAGCGGATAAGATGCAATAGATAGTAAAGAATAGATAGTGAAGGATACAGTATACTGCATATACAGTTGAAGTCGGAAATGTACATACACCTTAGAAAAATACATTTAAACTCAGTTTTTCACAATTCCTGACATTTAATACAAATTCCCTGTCTTAGGCCAGTTAGGATCACCACTTTATTTTAAGAATGTGAAATGTCATAATAATAGAGAGAATTATTTATTTAAGCTTTTATTTGGTAGAATTGCCTTTAAATTGTTTAACTTGGGTCAAACGTTTTGGGTAGACTTCCACAAGCTTCCCACAATAAGTTGGGTGAATTTTGGCCCATTCCTCCTGACAGAGCTGGTGTAACTGAGTCAGGTTTGTAGGCCTTCTTGCTCGCACACGCTTTTTCAGTTCCGCCCACAAATGTTCTATAGGATTGAGGTCAGAGCTTTGTGATGGCCACTCCAATACCTTGACCTTGTTGTCCTTAAGCCATTTTCCACAACTTTGGAAGTATGCCTGGGGCCATTTTCCATTTGGAAGACCCATTTGCGACCAAAATGTCTGATGTCTTGAGATGTTGCTTTAATATATCCACATAATTTTTCTACCTCATGATGCCATCTATTTGGTGAAGTGCACCAGTCCCTCCTGCAGCAAAGCACCCCCACAACATGATGCTGCCACCCCCGTGCTTCACGATTGGGATGATGTTCTTCGGCTTGCAAGTCTCCCCCTTTTTCCTCCAAACATAACGATGGTCATTATGGCCAAACAGTTATATTTTGTTTCATCAGACATTTCTCCAAAAAGTATGATCTCTGTCCCCATGTGCAGTTGCAAACTGTAGTCTGGATCTTTTATGGTGGTTTTGGAGCAGTGGTTCCTTGCTGAGTGGCCTTTCAGCTTATGTCGATATAGGACTCGTTTTACTGTGGATATATATAATTATGTGCCTGTATCCTCCAGCATCTTCACAAGGTCCTTTGCTGTTGTTCTGGGATTGATTTGCACTTTTCGCACCAAAGTACGTTCACCTCTAGGAGGCAGAACGCACCAAAGTACGTTCACCTCTAGGAGGCAGAACGCGTCTCTTTCCTGAGCGGTAATGACGGCGCGTGGTCCCATGGTGTTTTCCAAGCTGTTTAAAGGCACAGTCAATTTAGTGTATGTACACTTGTGATATAGTGAATTATAAGTGAAATAATCTGTCTGTAAACAATTGTTGGAAAATTACTTGTGTCATGCACAAAGTAGATGTTCTAACCGATTTGCAAACTATAGTTTGTTAATTAACAAGAAATTTGTGGAGTGGTTGAAAAACGAGTTTTGATGACTCCAACCTAAGTGTATGTAAACTTCCGACTTCAACTGTACATATAAGATGAGTAATGAGAGATTTGTAAACATTCTTCAAGTGGCATTATTTAAGTGACCAATGATTTCAAGTCTGTAGGTAGGCAGCCGCCACTGTGCTTTTGGAGGCTGTTTAACAATATGATAGCCTTGAGATGGAAGCTGTTATTCAATCTCTCTGTCCCAGCTTTGATGCACCTGTACTGACCTCACCTTCTGGATGGTAGGGGGTGAACAGACAGTGGCTCGGGTGGTTATTGTCCTTGATTGTCTTTTAAAGCCTTCCAGTGACGTCGGTAGTTTGCCCCCAGTGATGCGTTGTGCAGATCGCACCACCCTCTGGAGAACCCTGCAGTTGTGGGTGGTGCTTTTGCCATACCAGGCGTTGATGCAGCTCAACAGGATGCTCTCAATTGTGCATCTGTAAAAGCTAGTGAAGGTTTTCGGTGACAAGCCACATTTTTTCCGCCTCCTGAGGTTGAAGAGGCGCTGTTGCGCCTTCACCACACTGTCTGTGTGCGTGGACCATTTCAGTTTCTTGGTGATATGTACACGAGAAACTTTAAATTTCCACTGCCGTCCCATCGATGTGGATAGGGTCCCTTTGCTGTTTCCTGAAGTCCACAAACATCTCTTTTGTTTTGCTGACATTGAGTGAGAGGTTATTTTCCAGACACCACAGTTCGATGGACCTCACCTCGTCGTTGTTGGTAATCAAGCCCACTACTGTTGTGTCGTCTGCAACTTGATTATTGAGTTGGAGTCGTGCATGGCCACGTAGTCGTGGGTGAACAGGAAGTACAGGAGGGCTGAGAACGTACCCTTGTGGGGCCCCAGTGTTGAGAATCAGCGGAGTGGAGATGTTGTTTCCTACCTTCACCACCTGGGGGCAGCCCGTCAGGAAGTCCAGGACCCAATTGCACAGGGCGGGGTTGAGACCCAGGGTCTCAAGCTTAAAGGATGTGTTTGGCATGTACTATGGTGTTGAATGCTAAACTGTAGTCAATGAACAGCATTCGTACATTGGTATTCCTCTTGTCCAGATGGGTTAGTGCAGTGTGCAGTGTGATGGTGATTTCATCGTCTGTGGACCTATTGGGGCGTTAAACAAATTGGAGTGGGTCTAGGGTGACGGGTATGGTGGAGGTGATATGATCCTTAACTAGTCTCAAAGCACTTCATGATGACAGAAGTGAGTGGTCATTTAGTTCAGTTACCTTCGCTTTCTTGGGAACAGGAACAATGGTGGACATCTTGAAGCATGTAGGGACAGCAGACAGGGATTGATTGAATATGTCCGTGCATGCATTTAGGACGCGGCAAGGGATGCCGTCTGGGCCGGCAGCCCTGCAAGGGTTAACACGTTTAAATGTTTTTTTTCATGTCGGCCACAGAGAAGGAGAGCCCAAGGTCTTTGGTAGCGGGCCGTGTTGGTGGCACTGTATTGTACTCAAAGCCCCCAAGAAGTTGTTTAATTTGTCTGTAAGCAAGACGTCGATAACCGCGATGGGGCTGGTTTCCTTTTTGTAATACGTGATTGTCTGTAGACCCTGCCACATACGTCTCGTGTTTGAGCCATTGAATTGTGACTCCACTTTGTCTCTATACTGATACTTTGCTTGTTTGATTGCCTTACAGAGGGAATAACTACATTGTTTGTATTCGGCCATGTTTCCAGTCGCCTTTCCATGATTAAATGCGGTGGTACGTGCTTTCATCTCCTATCCACTTCTTTATAAATTTGCTCACTGAGTCTGCATGTACGTCAATGTAATTTTCTGAGGCTACCCGGAACATATTCCAGTCTACGTGATTGAAACAATCTTGAAGCGTGAAAGCTGAGAGTTTTCTGTGCTAACAATGTAGGAAATAATACATTAAAAAAACTAAATACTGTACAGTTTCCTAAGGACTAGAAACAAAACTGCCATCTCTATCGGTGCCATCTTGTGTACACACACACACATACAAACACTCTGCTTAAGGACTTACATCCGTTTGTACGATCATCCAAGCGTTGGTCAAGCCCACGTTGCCCTCGGTGCCAAAGAGCTGGAGTCCCCTCTTCAAATCCCTCCGGGCATAGTGATCAATCTGGATACAAGACACACAAAGACATCAAGGTGAAGACATAAACCTCCTTACTCATGCAAAACACACACACACACACAAATTCTGTCTCTGTCTCCGAAACACATGACTTAACCTTATTTACACATTCAGACAGTCAACAAACAAGATATCAATCTGATTGATCGCCATTGCTCTCTCAACAACTGTGCCAGTAGAGTAATGTAGTCTTTTGGCATGTTTGTGTAGAGGGCTACAGGCTGATACCCTCAGTGGTCTGTTCAACCCACTGTCAAAAGGGTTTTCCCACTCGACTAAATCACATCTGTTTACATCCGTTTCAACACAGCCACAATGTAGCATGAGTAATAGACTCTACACCTGATATTTTTCTGAGCAATATAATATACTGGTACAATGTAAAACACAAAGGTAACACAAAGGATCAAACTTCAGGGGAAGTTACTAAAAAACAATTTCATTAGTTTAGCTTTGTACTTGTCTTGTATTCCCTTTCTGAAAATAACAGGAGCAACTTAACTCCGACTTTTGCGTCATTCATTGACGTTAATGGGAAACAAATTTGAGTTTAGTGCTATCTCAAGTCAGAATATGGCCCAGAGCAGATACTGTCTCAGACTTCCAATCATGCCTCTGCTGACACTGCTGTAACTTAAAAAAAATGCATGATCAAATATGTCTGGTGAAAGACTAATCAAATCTGATATTTTTTTTAACTTCTACTCAAAGTTTGACTTTTCAAGCTGAGCCTAATAGACTCTCATTAGTAGGGAGTGTGAACTGCTGTTTCACTGTTAGCTCGGTATCGATGTTGACCTTGGGACTGCCGTCGCCTCCTTGACTACACCAGGCAAGGTAAGGAGGGAGGTATCAATTACTTAGAAGTAGAGAGAGAGCGTAGGTGAAGGTCAGAGAGAGCAAGATAATGGGATAATGGGATAGAGAGAAAAGGGGGAGAGAGAATGGAAGAGAGAGCAGGAAATAAATTAACTTCTAATGGCTGGGGGGCAGTATTGAGTAGCTTGGATGAATAAGGTGCCCAGAGTAAACTGCCTGCTACTCAGGCCCAGAAGCTAAGATATGCATATTATTAGTAGATTTGGATAGAAAACACTCTTAAGTTTCTAAAACTGTTTGAATGATGTCTGTGAGTATAACAGAACTCATATGGCAGGCAAAAACCTGAGAAAAAATCCTACCAGGAAGTGGGAAATCTGGTTGTACAGTGGGATACAGTGGGATATTGGTCATATTGCACTTCCTAAGGCTTCCACTAGATGTCAACAGTCTTTAGAACCTTGTTTGAGGCTTGTACTGTGACGTGGGGGCGAATGAGAGGGGAATGAGTCAGAGGTCTGCCAGAGAGCCACGAGCTGGTGACGCTCGTTCATGTGAGAGCGAGCTCTGTTCCATTGCATTTCTACAGACAAAAGAATTCTCCGGTTGGAACATTATTGAAGATTTATGTTAAAAACATCCTGAAGATTGATTCTATGCATCGTTTGACATGTTTCTACGGACTGTAACATAACTTTTTTACTTTTCGTCTGCTCGTCTGCTTGCGTGTCATGAATTTGGATTACTGGGCTGAACATGCTAACATAAAGGAGGTATTTGGACATAATGATAAACTTTATCGAACAAATCAAACATTTATTGTGTGATTCCTGGGAGTGCATTCTGATGAAGATCATCAAAGGTAAGTGAATATTTATAACGCTATTTCTGACTTCTGTTGACTACACAACATGGCGGATATCTGTTTGGCTTGTTTTGGTCTCTGAGCGCCGTACTCAGATTATTGCATGGTTTGCTTTTTCGATAAAGCTTTTTTGAAATTTTGACACAGCGGTTGCATTAAGGAGAAGTTTACCTAAAGTTCCATGTATAATACTTGTATTTTCATCAACATTTATGATGAGTATTTCTGTAAATTGATGTGGCTCTCTGCAAAATCACCGGATGTTTTTGGAACTACTGAACATAACGCGCCAATTTATACTGAGATTGTTTTATATAAATATGAACTTTATCGAACAAAACATACATGTATTGTGTAACATGAAGTCCTATGAGTGTCATCTGATGAAGATCATCAAAGGTTAGTGATTCATTTCTCTCTATTTGTGCTTTTTATGACTCCTCTCTTTGGCTGGAAAAATTGCTGTGTTTTTCTGTGAATAGGCACTCACCTAACATAATCGTTTGTGGTGCTTTCGCTGTAAAGCCTATTTGAAATCGGACACTGTGGTGGGATTAACAAGAAGTGTATCTTTAAAATGGTGTAAAATACTTGTATGTTTTGAATAATTTTCTGTTGTTTGAATTTGGCGCCCTGCACTATCACTGGCTGTTGTCATATCGATCCCGTTAGCGGGATCTCAGCCATAAGAAGTTTTAATAGCAGAGGCAGCATAAGATAAAGGTACACAAAAAATCCCCCAAAACAATACGGAAGACCATAATTCACTGCTTTTGCAGCTGCGACCTGAAAGTAAACATAAACAAAGTTTGCATTATGTGGGTAGAAAACGCATTGTCGTAGGCGGGGTAAATTCCATTTCAATAAAAAGAAAAAATGCTCAAATGGTGTCATTCATGGCATCAGGTCAACAGAAGGAGAGAACTTGTGAAAGAAGTATCTTTCCAGTGAAACCAGCACTACAGACAAACATATACATTTTTTCTCAAGGCAGGAAGAAACATAGAAAGTGAGAGATAATTGAAAGGAAAAGGGGGCTTTAAATACAGTAGGGGGAGAGACATGAGCATATACTCTGTGTATTGCCTTGGAACACACTGACTCATAATATGCCGGGTCACCACAAGACAGCTAAACCTGCCATTTTTCAGCAACTGGCAAAGCTTTTCCAGTCAGTGCAGTGAAGGGAGAGGAGAAAACAAAGTTTTATTTCAGACATTATATTCAGAAAGTATTCACACCCCTTGACTTTTTTCATATTTTGTTACGTTACAGCCATTTTCTAAAATTGATTCAATTGTTTTGTCCCCCTTCTCAATCTACACACAATACCCCATAAAGAAAAAACAGGTTGTCAGAAAAAAAAACGTAAAACCTCCAAATTTACATAATTATTCATACCCTTTACTCAGTACTTTGTTGAAGCCCCTTTGGTAAGAATTACAGTCTCGAGTCGTCTTGGGTATGACGCTACAAGCCTGGCACACTTGTATTTGGGGAGTATCTACCGTTCTTCTCTGCAGATCCTCTCAAGCTCTGTCAGGTTGGATGGGGAGCATCACTGCACAGCTATTTTCAGGTCTCTCCAGAGATGTTCTGGCTGGGCCACTCAAGGACATTCAGAGACTTGTCCCGAAGCCACTCCTGCGTTGTCTTGGCTGTGTGCTTAGGGTCATTGTCCTGTTGGAAGTTGAACCTTCGCCCCAGTCTGAGGCCCTGAGCAGGTTTTCAACAAGGATCTCTTTACTTTGCTCTGTTCATATTTCCCTTGATCCTGACTAGTCTCTCAGTCACTGCAGCTGAAAAACATCCCCACAGCATGATGCTGCCACCACCATTTATTTATTTTACTAGGCAAGTCAGTTAAGAACAAATTCTTATTTTCAATGACGGCCTAGGAACAGTGGGTTAACCGTTAACAACAGATTTTTACCTTGTCAGCTCGGGGATTTGATCTTGCAACCTTTCAGTTACTAGTCCAACACTCTAACCACTAGGCTACATGCTGCACCATGCTTCACTGTATGGATGGTGCCAGGTTTCCTCCAGACGTGACGCTTGGCATTCAGGCCCATGAGTTCAATCTTGGTTTCATCAGACCAGATAATTTTGTTTCTCATGGTCTGAGAGCCCTTTAGGTGCCAAAAGGCTGTCGTGTGCCGTTTGCTGAGGCTTACGTCTGGCCACTACCATAAACGCCTGATTAGTGGAGTGCTGCAGAGATAGCTGTCCTTCTGGAAGGTTCTCCCATCTCCAAAGAGAAACTCTGGAGCTCTGTCAGAGTGGCCATCGGGTTCTTGGTCACCTCCCTGACCATGGCCCTTCTCCCCTGATTGCTCAGTTTGGCCGGGCAGCCAGCTCTAGGAAGAGTCTTGGTGGTTCCAAACTTCTTCCATTTAAGAATAATGGAGGGGCCTCCTGGGTGGCGCAGTGGTTAAGGGCGCCTTACTGCAGCGCCAGCTGTGCCACCAGAGACTCTGGGAGGGAGGTCCGTGGGGCGAAGCACAATTGGCCCAGCGTCGTCCGGGTTAGGGAGGGCTCAGCCGTTAGGGATATCCTTGACTCATCGTGCACCAGCGACTCCTGTGGCGGGCCGGGCGCAGTGCACGCTAACCAAGTTTGCCAGGTGCACGGTGTTTCCTCCGACACATTGGTGCGGCTGGCTTCCGGGTTGGATGCGCGCTGTGTTAAGAAGCAGTGTGGCTTGGTTGGGTTGTGTATCGAGGACGCATGACTTTCAACCTTTGTCTCTCGATGAGACAAGATAGTAGCTACTAAAACAATTGGATACCACGAAATTGGGGAGAAAAAGGGGGTAAAATTCAAAAAAAAAGAATGGAGGCTGCAGAATGCTGCAGAAATATTTTGGTTCACTTCCCCAGATCTGTGCCTTGACACAATTCTGTCTAGGAGCTCTACGGACAATTCCTTTGAACTCATGGCTTGGTTTTTACTCTGACATGCACTGTCAACTGTGGGACGTTTCTAGACAGGCCTTTCCAAATCATGTCCAATCAATTGCATTTACCTCAGGTGGACTTCAATCAAGTTGTCGAAACATCTCAAGGATGATCAATGGAAACAGGATGCCCCTGAGCTCAATTTCGAGTCTCATAGCAAAGGGTCTGAATACTTATAAGTAAGTTATTTCTGTTTTTATTTTAATAAATGAGCTAACATTTCTAAACCTGTTTTCCCTTTGTCATTATGGGGTATTGTGGGTAGATTGATGGGGGGGGGGATCTATTTAATACATTTTAGAATAAGGCTCAAATGTAACAAAATGTGGAAAAAGTCTAGGGGTCTGAATACTTTCCGAATGCACTGTACTTCAGACATTGTACTGTGTGACATGTTTATTGGACAAGGAATCAGGAAATATGAAGAGAAGGGGAAGGCTCTGTGCATCGTCCCAAAATGGCAAACTGCTTATCTATGCTCGTCTATGATAGCTCCCTGCAAGGGGTGAATAGTGTGAAAATGGGGCCTTTTTTTGGATTCTATTCTCTCTGGAGTCATTCCCCTTAATTTCGTATGTTCATTCAAATGCATTCATATGTATTCATAGGAAAACATTGACAGAAGCTGTTCACGTTTTGTTATCCAAGGCCTATTTTCCTCAATGCTGCTTTGCTCCTTTCTAGTTCTTGTATTATGGTTTTATCTCAACCTGATTGCAATATTGAATTAGACTGTTTTCCTACCTGACGGTTTGTACACAACCCTCATTCTGGCTTATGGGGCTCCCGAGTGGTGCAGCAGTCTAGGGCACTGCATCTCAGTGCTAGAGGCGTCACTACAGACACCCTGGTTCGAATCCAGGCTGTATCACAACATGCCGTGATTGGGAGTCTCGTAGGGCGGTGCACAATTAGCCCAGCGTTGTCCAGGTTTGGCCGGTGTAGGCCGTCATTGTAAATAAGAATTTGTTCTTAACTGACTTGCCTAATAAAATAAAAAACAATTGTGCCTATGAAGTTCGAATCAACAGATACTTTTCCCAGACGTGGGTTCAAATAGGCTAGTATTTGTACTTTGCGTGTTTGGTTGAGCCTGCCTGCCAGTTAATCCTGCCAGAAGTCCAGCTAAAGCTTTTGAAACAAAACAAATACCATTTGAACCCAGGTGTTTTTTTTTTTTTTTTACTGTCAACACCACTACAGGATTTCACCAATGGGTTCCTCCTTTTCACATAAAGAGCAGAACATTTGACATGTTTTGTGGGTAGTCCAATTAATTAGTCATTTCATGTTTCCATTCATTTAATGGGTAAATCAATATGATTAGTGGTGCGTTTTACCAATGAAACATTTCTCTCAGCGTGAAATGAAACTTTTCCATGCTTGAAATTCATTCAGGCAGTGGGTTACATGACTCAATTTCAAATTGCTACATTGAACCTCAGAAGTCCCATGTTGCTGAGGTAAAATGTGCACCTTGTTAATCTAAGAAATATGATTCATACTAAGATTAAATACAACAAACTGAGTTATGCCAACGTCAGTTCTAAAAGAAACAGTGACATTGAAGAAAACATCACTGTCTTTCATTTAAAATATGAGAATAATATTGACAGGTGTCTCAGTGAATTGAGCAATTTGGATGTATAATTTATTTATTTTATAATGTGTAAACTAACTGAAAATGACTGACAACTTCCATTGAAGTGAGTCTGTCCTATTTTTAAAACATGTATTTAACCTTTATTTAACCAGGTAAAACCCATTGAGGTTAAAAACCTATTTTGCAAGGTGTGACCTGGCAAGAAAGCAAAACAGGGAAATAGCAGCGAGTCCATAAAACATTACAGGAAAAATACAAAATGCACACAAAAGACAACGAGTCACAAGTTAAAGATACAACTAAAGATCAGAAACAACTGCAGTTGTCGATCAGAGTCTTAAAAACAGGCAAAGACACTAACTCCCCTAACTTTAAGGTCTTCTGAAGCATGTTCCAGGATGAAGGCATTATGGGATTTGTATTCTTTTTTCTTTCCCCATCTCGGTTCTAGACTTAGGAACAGACAAAGTCAGCAGCGACTGTGAACTATATTGAGAGACTGATCTGGCCAGTAAAGAACAAGAGATACAAAGGGAGTTGTCCGATCAATGCTTTGTACACAAGTGTACCAGTGCTTTAGCCTCCTGGTGGAGAGAGAGGTCCCTTTCACCATAGCGTACAGATCACAGTGATGGGTGAGGGATCTAGCATTTGCAATAGATCTTAAAGCACCATGATACACTGTGTCCAGAGTTTAAGGTACTTGCTGAGGCCTGCATATAGACAATATCCCCATAATCCAGCACAGATTTGTTTTTTAAGTGCTTTGAACAAGATAACATTGAAAAGCAAGATTTGTTCCCGTAATAGAAACCAAATTTCAACTTCAGTTTCTTGGTCAAGGTATCAATGTGCTGTTTAATATTCAACTTTTCATCTAATCAAATCCAAATATAATTATAGGAGGTGACCCTATCAATTTGCTGGTGTTTTATAGTTAAAATCTGCACGTGACTCCATCTGTTTACTTTCAGGGAAGAGAAAACCATAATCTTTGTTTTCCTTTCATTAAGCACAAGTTTCAATTTGAAAAGTTGCCTTTGAATAACATCAAAGGCCAACTGTAAGTCCTGAAAAGCCTTCTCAATATTAGATGCGCTAGAATAAATAATTGTGTCATCAGCATAAAGATGGAGATTTGCAGAGTCAACAGTCTTCCCTAAATCATTTATATACAGTGTAAAAAGGATCAGACCTAAAAAATTGAGCCCTGGGGAACTCCTTTTGTAAGTCTTCGATACTCAGATTTCATACCCTCCTGTGCTACACACTGTGTTCTGTCAGAAAAGTAGTTTTGGACCCAATCCAATGCATCAACACTTAAACCAACCTTTTTAACCTATACAACAGCACGGCATGGTCAACAGTGTCGAAGGCCTTCGATAAGTCAAAAAGTGAAACAGTGATTCTCCTTCACCTACAATCTTACTTACAGCTGTAATTGTACTATGCTCGGCTCTAAATCCCGGCTGGATTTGAGATAAACTGAGTTATTATAAAGAAAGTCTTTGAACTGTGAGGTCACCAAGTTTTCTAAAACTTTTGCCAGCGCAGGCAGTTTAGATAGTTCTCCAACTGGGATGGATCTACACCTTTATGTAAAGGCGTGACATCGGCTGCTTTCCAGACTTTTGGAATGGTATTACTCACCAATTAAAGATTTAATATATGAGTGAGAGGGGCAGCAATGATATCTGCACCATTTTTTGTTTTTAGAAAATATGGGTTTAATTCATCTGGGCCAGCTGCTTTCTTAATATCATTAGATTTGAGTTCCTTTACAACTCCTGAAAGCTCAATCTCTGTAAAATGAAATAAATGAACCGTAGGTCGGCATGTGGCAGTTTCATTCACAGCCTCATTTGAGATGGTTGGAAGGAGTTCATTACCACATAAATGCCCAGCTTTAGCAAAATGCTCATTAAACATGTCAAGCAGTTCATTCTTGTTAGTCATATCCATTGAATTTGAGGTAAATTTCAGCAGAAGACCAGAGGAGTTTGTGTTAACATTCATGGATTTAATGGTTTTCCATAATTTTGTCGGGTTATTGAGGTTTTCCTTGGTATATTCATAATAGAAGCTAGATTTGCATTACCATATTAACAAGGTGCACTTATTTCCAAGTGCCCTGAATAACTGTCATTCAGTCTGGGAATTACCCTTCCTGGCTTTGGCCCACTGTGTATTTTGTTTTTGGATCAAATCAGATAATTCTGTAAACCAGGGATTGTCTACCCCTTGCCCGGTACTTTTTGAGAGGGGCAATATTTATCACAGATAGTAGAAAACATAGAATGAAAATAGGAGAATGCCTCTTCGATATCTGGAATAAGTGCAATCATGTCCCAGTTGTATATGCATAAAGTAGGAAAGCATGCTTACAGAACTGCTTAAAATGTTGTTTGACTATGAACCGAGGGGGCACTTTGGGGATTTTGGTGTCTCTAATGCAAGCAACTGCACAATGATCACTTACATCATTAGCAAAAATACCAACGGCCGAGTATTTATGCGGATTGTTTGTTAGAATAACATCAATAAATGTTGACTTACAGATGTCTTTGGGATTGAGTCTTGTGACTGCATGTATAATTAAATGTATTGCACAGTCCTCTTATGGCCTCAGAGTTTGGAGATAACCAATCCCAACTTAAACTCAACCCCCCCCCCCCCCCCAACCACGGATCAGTTCAGCCAGAGAATCCACTTTTGCAGATGGAGGTCTATAACAGCCTATCAAATCTAAGTTCACAGCTTTCGATAACTGCAGCTTCAATGCTAAAAACTCTAACTGTTTTGGTTTAGATAAAGACCTTAGTTCAAGAACCACATATGTCATTAATATAGATTAATGTTTTGGTTTAGATAAAGACCTTAGTTCAAGAACCACATATGTCATTAATATAGATGGCTATACCCCCCCCCCCCCCTTACTTTGTCGGTCACATCGCTAAACATTAGAACCACCCAAGCCTATAGACTGATTTAGAACAGATTTCTTAAACCGGGTCTCGGACAGTACTAAGACATCTGGGTCAGCAATGTGAACCCAGACTTTTATCATGTCCAATTTCAGCATCAAACTCCTCCTGATATGCATCAGTCCCAACCCTGATCTAGTTTTAAAATAATTTGGGAGTGGGAAGTTCATCCATAGCCAATGGTCCTGGGTTTGGGTGAATGTTTCCTGATCCATAGCCAATGGTCCTGGGTTTGGGTGAATGTTTCCTGATCCATAGCCAATGGGCCTGGGTTTGGGTGAATGTTTCCTGATCCATAGCCAATGGGCCTGGGTTTGGGTGAATGTTTCCTGATCCATAGCCAATGGGCCTGGGTTTGGGTGAATGTTTCCTGACACCAAAAGCAAAAGAATAATAAAACACCTCAATTTGTTTCTTCCTAAAATCTCTCTGCACTTAGATGATTTAAAATAATCCAAACTACAGTCATCTGATACAGCAAACAGTTTCTAGCCAGACCAAACCCTGTAGATGAGAAGGTTTTATGTGCCTGTCACAGTAAGAGTCAAATGGTAACACAATCTGATCCCTCTGAAAGATAAAAGCTGCTATACTATCAGTCAAAGTAGGGTTTAGAGGCATCTCTGGGTTAGGGAGATGAGATTTGTTTTTGAGCGTTGTTGCCTTAGTTAGAGCGGTCAGAACGTTCAACAACCGCTGCAGGAATGTACTGACAGGGGATTTTGCCCAGTGTGTGGGTCTAGTCGATGCACCCAGTCACCTTGCAGTAGGCTACCGCAGAGCAGGCCCAGTAGACCAGCCAATCACTGGTTGCTAGTCCACCCGGCAGGGGTATCCTGGGCTAGGAAGCCCAGGAGACTCCGGTAGAATGTCGAAACATCGATAAAAACCTGACCGTCGAGGAGTATCCCAGGCTAGTCGGCTCAACATGTCGAGACCGTCAGTCACAGCACAGATGTATCCTCTCTCGGCTTCCAGGGAGGGCACCACACCGACTTTATCTCCTCATGTAGAAAACAGCAGATGTCAATTTAACGCCTTAATTGCTTTGATCCTCTAGGATTTGAGATTTTGCCTGTTGTTTAATGCAGCCTATAATGGTTGTGCTAAGTAATTAAAAACGTGTAACACTTGAAACAAACAAACAGTGTGACACAACACGCTCGGCAAAGCTGCCCTGCCGCCATCTTGAACTAGTGTCTAGTTTGAGAAACAGACGTGTTTATGGACACCGGACGGATCACCCTTTTCCTACAGTAACTTAATTGGTTTGACTGACAAGGTTTCCTAGTTGGAAAGGAAACCCTGCCTGGCTGCCGTAACTTTTTTTTTGTGACCCTATTTGATTAGGTGGTTATGTGACTAGCTGGTGATGAGACTAGGTTAGTGTTTCTCGATCCTGGTCTTGCGGACCCCTGAGGGGAGCACATTTGAGTTTTTCCCCCAAAGCTAGCACTACACACCTGATTATATAATATATAATATAATATATAAATAATCAAAAGGCTTGATGATACGTTGATTATTTGAATCAGGTGTGTAATGCTAGGGCAAAAACTAAAATATGCACCCCTTGTGGTCCCCGGGACCAGGGTTGGGAAACACTGGACTAGGTGGTACTGGCATGACTGCCTGGAGTTACAGGGATTGAAGTCAGTCAAAGATGGCAAGGTTGGCAGCTGTAGACTGGCATTAGGTGCCACGGGCTGATGTGGTGATGAGACAGCTGGGAGTGTTCCAGGCCATCAGTGGAGCAGCAGAGTTGTGGGAATGAGACCCGGCAACAGAATACTGATGAGGGATCAGGGAATCAGCTCTCTGGGCAAAGTTTCCTCGTTATTTCGTACTTTCTCAGTCATGTTGAACCAATGTTGCTGGTAGGTTGAATATTTCTGAAAAAGGCAACAACATACTGTACGCTGTTTTAATGTAACAGATTTGCAGTGGGAACTGATACCTTTGGCTATAACGCAAGTTGACATAACTGTTAACGTCATGTACCAACTCATCTGATCACCAAGACCGTGCTTAATCATGTGTGTTAGTGCTGGGCTGCCATAAAAGCCAGCACACACACATCTCCCTTCCAGTACTCGGAATGGAAAACACTTAAAAAAATAGCCTTCCCAACAATAACATTAACATATAGCTCTTATGTACATGTGGAATGACTCCCTGCTGTTCAAGAACAACGTAGAGTCCATTTAAAATAGCCACTAGAGGACCATTCCCCCTTTGTCTTCCTTCCTAACAAGTCTTACAGTACATCTACAGTACGCCTGACTCTTACAGTGCTCTGCTCGTTTACTCAGTTTCTCGTTGCACTGCTTTGTGTAGAACAGTTAAGAACTGAAACAAAATAATTCAGACACGGAATGGAGGATAGGGAAACAGGGGAATGCTAGACATAGGGACTAGGGTGGGGACGGAGGTAAGTTAACATTCATAACGGATGGGATGTAGTGGCTGAGAGCCCAGGAAGATGCTACCAATCCAGGAACTCTTCTAGAATTACACAGCGAGTGAGACAAACCAAAGGATTATAATGGCTGTGGGGCGGAGGATTCCGATTGAACAGAGCCTGTATGGGTTTTATTACATAACCACAGATAAAAGGCTATACACAGTACGAGAGTGGGGGAAAATGTAATACACTCAAAGGAAATAAAGATGGTGGAGAAAAATATCAAAAGGATAGGATCATTATTTACTAAAAAGGTACAGAAAGAGACTTTAGACACCAACGGCCTTTGTCCTGGCCCCCGGGGTAGCGAGGACGCCACAAGTCATGCATAATGGAGTGGCGTGGTCGATAAATTGGAGGGTGTCCCGTCATTGGAGCAACGCTTGTTTAGACGGATTGAATTTGGAATGCCGTGAATTGTATTACTGTGTCCGCGCGTGCCAGCGTATGCGTGCGTATGTAGGAGCAGGATGTGTGTGTGTGCGCGAAATGCATTATTAATACCTTCCCAAGTCGGAAATGCTCTGATGTGTAGAGATTGATTTATGTTGAAAAGCCATTGCTCCTCTGCCTTTCAATCAGACTTGCTTATTGTACAGGGGGGAAAAAAGTATATAGGATTAGTTTAAATCAATATATATTATGTTATTATTCTGTGATACTTAAACTGTACCAGAATCGACCACAGTAAAAGAAATAAGAGCCTTACCTGGTCTTGGTAAACAAAGAAGAGCGTGATGGACAGAATCTCCAAGAAGAAGATCAGAAGGAGGAGGATGAAGAACTGTGGAGAGAGAGAGAGATGGAGAGAGAGTACATTAGAACTTTAACTTGAGAAACAAAGAGCGGGAGACAAAAGTGTCAGGAAGAGTGAGTTGAAGATACATGGGAGATCCAACCCCTTTGGATCATTCCGCCTTATATATTTATATATATATATATGTATTTATTTATGACTGACAGAGAAGGAGAGGAGTGGGACAGTAATACTCAGAGAGACAGGTTGGGCCGTGACACAGTGAGATCCAAATGTATTGGGACAGTGACACATTTATTATTGTTTTGGCTCCGTACCTCAGCACTTTCAATTGATACAAAGACTATGAGGTGAAAGTGCAGACTGTTAGCTTTAATTTGAGGGAATTGTCATCCATATCGGTTGAACCGTTTAGAAATTAGAGCACTTTTTGTACATAGTACCCCCATTTTAGGGGACCAAAAGTATTGGGACAAATTCACTTATATGTGTACTTGAAGTACTAAAAATGTAAGTATTTGGTCCATTATTCATAATACGCCATGACTACATCATGTGACTCTACAAATATCATACCCCCCCCCCAATAATGCTAACTTGCCCTGTTATTGTAATGGTGAGAGGTTAACATGTCTTGGGTGTCTGCAACTTTCATACTCATCATTATTCACTTAGGATTGTCCGTAATCATGTTAGCATCCACATTCATGTAGAAGTGTTTAGATACATGTTCTATTCTTATTTACAATAAAAGTGACTCCAAAATGACACAACACATTATTTACCATTCATTTCTATTGGGCACAAAATTATCTAAATCACAACCGAAACAGCAAATGCATCCAACAAATTTGTAGTCACAAGCTCGACGTAGTCATTGCGTGCTATGAATATGGGACTAAATACTTAACTTTTTACTACTTTAAATACACAAGTGAATTTGTCGTTACTTTTGGTCCCCTAAAATGAAGGGACTATGTGCAAAAAGCGCTTTCATTTCTAAACGGTTCACTCGGTACGGATGAAAATACCTTCAAATTAAAGATGCCAGTCTGCACTTTAATCTCATAGTCATTGATTATCTCAAATCTAAAGTGCTGGAGTACAGAACCAAAACACTAACAAAAAATGTCCTGTCCCAATATTTTACGTGATATATAACCTAACCTGTATGCCTTTCATATTTGGAAATACTTACATATTTTAAATCAACAAACCCAAACCTTCTTGATCGTTTGCTAGATTAGATAGTTTCTGAGTAATACGTTTCCCCCCTACAGGCCTCACGCGAGCGCTCGAAAAAGTTACCACCCGATACATCCTACCCCCGCAAAGCAATCGTTCCGTCCCTCTCGCAGAAAAATACTTGACTAATCTCAAACGGAGAGGAAAGGAGAGAACATGGGAGGCTGATGGAATGACAGCGAGTTTTCGAATGTCAAGGGAGTGAAAGTGTGAGTTTACGAGTGCGACTGTCACGCCCTGACCTTAGAGAGACTTTTTATTTCTCTATTTGGTTAGGTCAGGGTGTGATTTGGGTGGGCATTCTAGTTTTTCTATTTTTGTATGGTTCCCAATCAGAGGCAGCTGTCTATCGTTGTCTCTGATTGGGGATAATACTTAGGCAGCCTTTTTTCCACCTTTAGTTTGTGGGATCTTGTTTGTGTGAAGTTGCTTTCTGCACTGCATGTAACTTTACGTTCGTTTTGCATTTTGTTGTTTTTCAGTGTCATTTAAAATAAAGAAAGATGTACTTCTACCACACTGCACCTTGGTCCAATCCATCTCTAAACGAGCGTGACAGCGACTAAGTCTGTGAAGACAATACTTGGTTTACTGCAGTCTGGTGTATGGTGCATTTGTCTTTTCTAACTGCTAAAGCGTCATTTTCAGGCCTTTCTAAGTGTGAAAGGCTAGTTAGAGTGGTTCTCACAGTCCTCGTCAGGTTTGGGCGGACGTCGCCTTCAAGGACTGCTTGGCAGAGCTTCTTTGAATGGGAGACCACGGGCTGCGTGTGCCGGCTTTATTAATGCATTACTTCAGTGTCTCCCAAACTCAGTCCTCGGGACCCCGTTTTGTTTGTTGTCCTAGCACTACGCAGCTGATTCAAATAATCAACTAATCATCAAGCTTTGATTATTTCAATCAGCCGTGTAGTACTAGGGCAAACGTGCACCCATTGGGGTCCCCAGGACAGAGTTGTGGATATGCTGCATTACGTTATGCAATCGTGTGGGAAAACGATCATTTTAAAAACACAAGGCTGAAGGGGTCATAGAGAGAAAGGAAAATGGAGCGGCAGGTAGCCTAGCTGATTGAGAGAATGCCAAGAGTTTGCAGAGCTGTCATCAAGGCAAAGGGTGGATACTTTGAAGAATCTCATATATTTTCACTTGTTTAACACTTTTTTGGTTACTACATGATTCCATATGTGTTATTTCATAGTTTTGTTGTCTTCACTATTAGTCTACAGAAAATAGTAAAAATAAATAAAAACCCTGGAATGAGTAGCTGTGTCAACTTTTGACTGGTACTGTGCGCGCACATGTACATGGCTGTGAGGGAAGCCCCCCACTACAGTAGCCAAACCAGCCCTGTTATTTATGTTATGACTTGTTTCTCCCCTCGTCAGGCTTTGCTGATATCCCAGTTTAGTGGAGATCAATGCCTTGTCAGGGAGAGCGATGAGGAGAACTATAATCAAACTGCTGGTCTGCCATTGATCTCGGGGGGGGGGGGGGGGGGTTATCGACTCTCTGTGATTCCCATTCAGCATGAAAGCTACCGAGGCTCTTTGTTGATAGACGGACAAGGGAGAAACTGAAGGCGTGCCACTGTTAGACGATGCCTCCCAAATCAATACCTTGAGGAATTCAGCTGTGTCGGACCGGTAACAAACTAACTTGGGGTGGCGGGGAGGTTACAACTGTGCTAGGTCCCAAATGACTCTCAAATGGCAGCCCCTTTTTACTTTGTTCTGTAGCCACTGATCTGAAAGGACTGGCTAGGCGAAAGCAATGCGGTGGTGTTTTTCAGGTTTGGGCCGGAATCTGGTCTTGGTGCACTAACTAAAAAGCCAACCTCCAGCTCATCACCTTTGATCTCGGGCCAGTCTTGCACGTCGCATTTTACACCCATAGAGATTTAGTGGAGATTTAACTCCTGAACTGTGACTTAATGCAGTGAGTCTGCGGTGGAGGTAGAAGCTTCCAGAGAGGCTGTTTTTAGCTGGAGGCAGGGCTCTAAAGTGCGACCAATTTGTTCGCATATGCAACAAAATATTTTTCTGTGCGACCAGGAGTTTTATTTTGGGAGCACTGTGCCCTTAAGAAAAAATCTCCCAGATAATAATTGATGTAATAATAACGCGAGTGCAGATTCGATAGCGTCGTGGTTGCACCATTACTACAGTGAAAACGGCTTGCTTATAGCCCAACTAGGTCAAAAGGTCCGACCCATATTCCCGGCTCAATATTTTTATCTCCCTATAGTGGATCGCAGGGACCACATTTTACATTCCTTAGCCATGTCTTGGGCATTTCTAAAACTACTCGCACGTCATTTACACTTTGTTCAGTCATTTCATCTCATTGGCTAGCTAGCTAGCTAACAACCTGGTAACATGACCAGTATCTCCAAACATTTGAGGCCACAGACAGAAAGGAAAAGGTCATAGCAATGAATAAATGACAGATCTCTTGCATGTCTTCGTCACCAACCGGACGTTTTTAAAGAGACCGTGCACAATTTTCAATGTAATGCATCTCAATAGGAAAACAGTGCTTTTACACAATGCAGAAACCGATTATTCCACAAACAACTTTGTAATATCAATGACAGGTATTCGTATCAACATTTGAGATTTTATAATAAACAAATGCCTTTACAGTGTGTCACATATTACCCACTGGGCACAGACCTCAATTCAACGTCTATTCCACGTCATTTCATTGCAATGACGTGGAAACAATGTTGATTCAACCAGTGTGCCCAGTGGATAGTTTCTTCTTTCTAGGGAACAACATGTGCTTAAAGTAGCTAGAATTCATATAGGCTGTATCTCAATCAATTAAAGAAATCTAATATTCTGGTGCTACCAATGAAAAATGTCATTTAGAGCCCTGGTTGCAGGTTAACCATAATGGAACGCTCGACAACCCAGTTTAGAGCGACCTGGTTCAAATGGACTGAAATGTGTTATCGGATCTGAAATTTGTCCCTACAAGACCACTTCAGAGCATTCAGACTAGAAGGAGCAGTCTCCAGTGTAAAAGTATGGCAGTCCACCAAGATGGCTGTTAGGCTACGTTCCATATTAGTACACTACTTAGAATGTGTGCCTAAAGCTTTGTTCCAATATGCATACTAGCAAACCACTTGAAATGTGTGCACAAGGGCAAGGCTCAGTGGTGACACATCATTCAGGGCAGGTGGGGCAGAGCCTGTTTTGAGCCCCACCTTTCTAGCCTGTTTTGCATGCTATTTTGGCATATCAGTTTGCAAACAATGTAATTTTTAAAAATACATTTAGTTCATAAAGCCGCATACAAACATGGTATTTTTTTGTGCTTTCTTGAGTAAAGCAGCTCCAAAATGCATGTGTTTCAGCCTAGCTCAGTGCTTTCTGTGGTGGTGGGGCAGCCAGCGGAAAATACGGAGCATAGGGGTTGGTAATGTTCTCTAGTTGCACCGTGATTGGCTCAGTGTTCTGTCACTCATGGGGACACTACGTCACCGGCAAATCTAAGGGTAGAGCTCGAAAATTCAAGCCCCTTGGATGCTGCCATAGAGTTACATTAGAAGTGCACATCCAAGAAGGCTCAAGGTCATTGGCCACAGGTCAAATGACGTTATATCTATAGCAGCTTTGATTGGACTGATCATGTCAACGTCATACTTTCAAAATCTTAAGTTGCAAGCTAGCAGTCATCATGAATTAAGTCGACAATCTACTTGCAAATCCTTTTTAATGAAGAGAAATTATAGATAAAACGTATCGGTGCTCATCGGCCATAAACATCACACAACAAGTTGGAAATCACAAATTCAGCAAGTGTGGTTTGAAAGTAATCGGTGGCTAACTGCAAGCATTGCAAAGCAATCACTAGCCAGCTATTCAGTGAAGTGTGTGTGTGGTCCCAAGTCTCTTTTCCAAGCTTAAAAGGATAAACATAAAAAATTGGCCATTGTGTCAATCCAGCATGTTTGTTGTCGCGCTGAAAACAACTGGAAACTCAGAACTGGGAAATCAGATTTCAGTGAGTTCAAGACAACTGGAAACTGGAGAAAAACTCAGACGGGGAAAATAAGCTTTGAACGGTCATCTCGGAATTGCAAATCGGGAACTCGGGTCTCTTTCTAGAGCTCCGACCTGAAGATCACTGACATCATCATGATTTGACCCTGTTTTTTTCCGAATTCCCAGTTGTCTTGAGCGCTATGTGACCAGGTCAAACGTAGTGCACTACATACAGTGGGGCAAAAAAGTATTTAGTCAGCCACCAATTGTGCAAGTTCTCCCACTTAAAAAGATGAGAGGCCTGTAATTTATCATAGGTACACTTCAACTATGACAGACAAAATGAGAGAAAAATATCCAGAAAATCACATTGTAGGATTTTTTATGAATTTATTTGCAAATTATGGTGGAAAATAAGTATTTGGTCACCTACAAACAAGCAAGATTTCTGGCTCTCACAGACCTGTAACTTATTCTTTAAGAGGCTCCTCTGTCCTCCACTCGTTACCTGTATTAATGGCACCTGTTTGAACTTATTTTCAGTATAAAAGACACCTGTCCACAACCTCAAACAGTCACACTCCAAACTCCACTATGGCCAAGACCAAAGAGCTGTCAAGGACACCAGAAACTAAATTGTATACCTGCACCAGGCTGGGAAGACTGAATCTGCAATAGGTAAGCAGCTTGGTTTGAAGAAATCAACTGTGGGAGCAATTATTAGGAAATGGAAGACATACAAGACCACTGATAATCTCCCTCGATCTGGGGCTCCACGCAAGATCTCACCCCGTGCGGTCAAAATGATCACAAGAACAAAAAGAGCAAAAATCCCAGAACCACACGGGGGGGCCTAGTGAATGACCTGCAGAGAGCTGGGACCAAATTAACAAAGCCTACTATCAGCAACACACTACGCCGCCAGGGACTCAAATCCTGCAGTGCCAGACGTGTCCCCCTTCTTAAGCCAGTACATGTCCAGGCCCGTCTGAAGTTTGCTAGAGAGCATTTGGATGATCCAGAAGAAGACTGGGAGAATGTCATATGGTCAGATGAAACCAAAATATAACTTTTTGGTAAAAATTCAACTCGTCGTGTTTGGAGGACAAAGAATGCTGAGTTGCATCCAAAGAACACCATACCTACTGTGAAGCATGGGGGTGGAAACATCATGCTTTGAGGCTGTTTTTCTGCAAAGGGACCAGGACGACCGTGTAAAGGACGACCGTGTAAAGGAAAGAATGAATGGGGCCATGTATCGTGAGATTTTGAGTGAAAACCTCCTTCCATCAACAAGGGCATTGAAGATGAAGCGTGGCTGGGTCTTTCAGCATGACAATGATCCCAAACACACCGCCCGGGCAACGAAGTAGTGACTTCGTAAGAAGCATTTCAAGGTCCTGGAGTGGCCTAGCCAGTCTCCAGATCTCAACCCCATAGAAAATCTTTGGAGGGAGTTGAAAGTCCATGTTGTCCAGCAACAGCCCCAAAACATCACTGCTCTAGAGGAGATCTGCATGGAGGAATGGGCCAAAATACCAGCAACAGTGTGTGAAAACCTTGTGAAGACTTACAGAAAATGTTTGACCTCTGTCATTGCCAACAAAGGGTATATAACAAAGTATTGAGATAACCTTTTGTTATTGACCAAATAATTATTTTCCACCATAATTTGCAGCTGGCTGGTGTATTTACGGACATATTCAATCAGTCCTTATCCCAGTGTGCTGTGCCCACATGCTTCAAGGGGGCCACCATTGTTCCTGTTCTCAAGAAATGTAACTGAGCTAAATGACTAACGCCCGGTAGCACTCACTTCCGTCATCATGAAGTGCTTTGAGAGACTAGTCAAGGACCATATCACCTCCACCCTACCCGACACCCTAGACCCACTCCAATTTGCTTACCGCCCCAATAGGTCTACAGACGACGCAATCGCAATCACACCGCACACTGCCCTAACCCATCTGGACAAGAGGAATACCTATGTAAGAATGCTGTTCATCAACTCCAGCTCAGCATTTAACACCATAGTACCCTCCAAACTCGTCATTAAGCTCAAGACCCTGGGTCTCGACCCCACCCTGTGCGACTGGGTCCTGGACTTCCTGACGGACCGTGGTGGTGAGGGGAGGAAACATGATCTCCACCCCGCTGATCCTCAACACTGGGGCCCCACAAGGGTGCGCTCCCAGCCCTCTCCTGTCCTCCCTGTTCACCCATGACTGCGTGCCCATGCACGCCTCCAACTCAATCATCAAGTTTGCAGACGACACTACAGTGGTAGGCTTGATTACCAACAACGATGAGGCGGCCTATAGGGAGGTAGGTGAGGGCCCTCAGAGTGTGGTGTCGGGAAAATTATCCTCACACTCAATGTGAACAAAACAAAGGAGATGATCGTGGACTTCAGGAAAAAGCATATCCACATCGATGGGACAGCAGTGGAGAAGGTGGAAAGTTTTAAGTTCCTCAGCATACACATCACGGACAAACTGAAATGGTCTACCCACACAGACAGCGTGGTGAAGAAGGCGCAGCAGCGCCTCTTCAACCTCAGGAGGCTGAAGAAATTCGGCTTGTCACCAGAAACACTCACAAACTTTTACAGATGCACAATCGAGAGCATCCTGTCGGGCTGTATCACCACCTGGTACGGCAACTGCTCCGCCCACAACCGTAAGGCTCTCCAGAGGGTAATGAGGTCTGCACAACGCATCACCGGGGGCAAACTACCTGCCCTCCAGGACACCTACACCACCCGATGTCACAGGAAGGTCAAAAAGATCATCAAGGACAACAACCACCTGAGCCACTGCCTGTTCACCCCGCTATCATCCAGAAGGCGAGGTTAGTACAGGTGCATCAAAGCGGAGGCCGAGAGACTGAAAAACAGCTTCTATCTCAAGGCCATCAGACTGTTAAATAGCCATCACTAACACTGAGTGGCTGCTGCCAACATACTGACTCATCTCTAGCCACTGTAATAATAAAAAATTGGATGTAATAAATGTATCACCAGCCACTTTAAACAATGGCACTTTATATAATGTTTACATACCCTACATTACTCTTCTCATATGTATATACTGTACTCTATACCATCTACTGCATCTTGCCTATGCCGTTCAGCCATCGCTCATCCATATCTTTTTATGTACATATTCTTATGCATTCCTTTACACTTGTGTGTATAAGGTAGTTGTTGTGAAAATGTTAGATTACTTGTTAGATATTACTGCACGGTCGGAACTAGAAGCACAAGCATTTCGTTACACTTGCATTAACATCTGCTAACCATGTGTATGTGACAAATAACATTTTATTTGATTTAGGGAACAGGGTCCCATTTGCGATGCGGTCTCAGTGCCGTAATCCTTTTAAGAGTTTATTTGCTGAGAAAAAGAAAACTCTCCAAGGCTCTAGTCTATTCATTGTGTAGCCAGACTGCCGTCCCTTTCAATAGATGAGTATAATACAGTGTGTTGGTTATACTTGAGCACTTACTTTTGTTAAATTGGTCTGCTGACGACGGTGTTATGATGTCTGATGTCCTTGTGGTAAAATGAAAACTAACAAAAGCAGCAAAAGAAGTAACTATCAAAAGTAAACGATGGCAGTTCTATATCTATTTCCAAACAATGTCAATGTAGCCTACCATCTTTTAAATTGAAAAGCACATGCTTGAGAGAAAGTATAATGATGAAACCTTCATTATGACATATTTTTGTGATATGCTAGTGTGGCTATTGGAAAAATGCTTTGTATTCTCCAATGAATCTCATGGAGATAATAGAATAAAACATGAAAACATAACCTCATTAATAGACTTACAAGACGTTTAGTACACAACTGTTGTAAGTTATTGCCATGTTACAAATTACCACTCAACCTTATTACATTTTCACCACAGCAATTAGCACTGTCAAATCTTGATCTATTTCCCCCTCAATGATCAGTTCAGTTATCAAATCTCAAATTGTTTTTTTTACCCTGTTTCCTCCCCAATTTCATGGTATACAATTGGTAGTTACAGTCTTGTCTCATCGCTGCAACTCCCGTACGGATCAGGAAGAGGCGAAGGTCGAGAGCCTCCGAAATACAACCCAACCCAAGCCAAGCTGCACTGCTTCTTGACACAATGCCCACTTAACCCGGAAGTTGCACCAACGTGTCGGAGGACACACTGTGCACCTGGCTACCGACTCAGCGTGCACTGCACCCGGTCCGCCACATGAGTCGCTAGTGCGCGATGGAACAAGGACATCCCTGCCGGCCAAACCCTCCCCTAATCCTGACTACACTGGGCCAATTGTGCGCTGCCCCATTGGTGGTCTCCCGGTCGCGGACGGGCCTGGAGCCTGGACTCGAACCCAGAATCTCTAGTGGCACAGCTAGCACTGCGATGTAGTGCCTTAGACCACTGCGCCACTCGGGAAGCCCCTAATTGCTTTTGTAATGAAAGCAGAGGGTTAGAGCTATCTCTTTTGAAATCGATGTGAATTCTCAAGATGATTCGTCAGTCGCTGCGAAAAAGCCTTTGCGAACATCGTCTTCCAATCACATTGACACAGTGGTTCAACCGGCTAGGCGTTCTGGGAGAATGTGAAGGCTGATACCAATGATGGGCTTTTGCTCTGCGATACGTTTGATGGTCGGTCCCATGGGGCCAGTAATTGAGCCACCTGCTGCGCTGGTGTCATAAACTTTATTTAAAACCTAGGTTTAAAGGCTAAACTAACAGACAGTTGTTTGAAGTAAATAAAATGATATGGTTTGTTATACGATGTGAGACTTGTTCTTATCAACCAGAGACAATTTTGACTTGAAATAGTGTTTTTAAATGGGAAGATGGAGTTTGGAGTTATGAATGTGTGGTTCCAATGACTGGGTTGAAGCATGGTGCTGGTTGTGGGTTTGATTCCGTCATACCCAGATCTGTTTCACCCGTCTTTGTGCTCGTCTCCACCCCCCACCAGGTATCTCCCCTCATTATCCACAGTGTATTTATACCTGTGTTCTCTGTCTGTTGCAATTTCGTCAAGCGTTTTTCACATGCTCCTGTCTTTTTCATGTTCCTGTTTTTTGACCATTCTGCCTGCCCTGACCCTGACTGTCGTTCTGTACCTTGTGACACCACCCTGGATTACTGACCTCTGCCTGCCCTGACCCTGAGCCTGCCTGCCGTTCTGTACTTTTCGGACTCTGCTCTGGATTACTGACCTCTGCCTGCCCTGAGCCTGCCTGCCGTTCTGTACCTTTCGGACTCTGCTCTGGACTACTGACCTCTGCCTGCTCTTGACCTGTCATTTGCCTGGCCCCCTGTTTTTGTAATACAATTTTGTTACTTTAAAACTGTCTGCATCTGGGTCTTCTCCTGAGACTTGACAAATATACACAATGTGTCACTGTCTGTTGAGGTTGACATTTGTACGTTGCTTTGGATAAAAGCATCTGCTAAATTATAAAAGTGTGAATATAACATGATGCTTACAGCAGAAATGTGAATGTTTATAAATACTAATTATCAAGGTTCTTTTTGTCATCAAGAGTGGCAGATACTCACGCTCAGCAACAGCGGACGACTTTCTTTGACAGCTCCGACACAGCCGAGGCAACCAATCACCATGATGATGGTCCCTACCACAATGAGTAGATTGGCTGCTGAGAGGGATGGGAGGGATGAGGAGAGTGTGGCAAAGTTGCCCTGGGTCACTGACAGCCATACTCCCACGCCCAGTATTCCACAACCCCCCAACTGTCAGAGAAAGAAGGAGAGAGATAGACACAAGAAGAAGGAAAGAAAGAATAGAAAAAGTGAGTAGCATATTAAAAAAAACACACAACATAAAATACTTTGGGATTATTTGGTGCACACATATACATTTTCACACAACACAACACACACAAATCCCAAGGCGATGCCAGGAAATGCATTGCCCGGCATGCTCAACCAAGACAGGGAGACTCGATTTGCGTGGTTAAATATGTGATTATTGTTTTTCTCCCTAACTTCTATCCCAACTGTACAACCACACCAGATCGGTTTTAAATCAGCTCTTGAGGTCAAAGTAGGGCAGGTCATGAATAAAACTGCTCTGAAACACTGTGTACTGCCGCTCCAATCACTCCAATCACTTAGACAGGTTGGTGCAAGTCATCCATCACCCTCCACCATGATCAGAATACTAGAACAGATGGAAATTAGAGGATGATTATACTGCTGTCTCTCCTCATACAAGCCTATCATCATACCCCTGAGAGAGAAGTCAGAAGGGAATCAGAGAGAGAGAGAGAGAGAGAGAGAGAGAGAGAAAAGACAAGGAAATTGATAGACACAGAGACAGACAGACAAGGGTACTGCAGTAATGTACATGAAATAACAATGACAAGGTAAAACAGATATGATACATGCTCCAATGCCCTATTTTATCGACACATAGCGCTTTACATACGTACATACCACATGCTCTGTGCCTCAGTCGATACAATGTCATACTTAAAATTAGAGGTCAACCGATTACGATTTTTCAACACCGATACCGATTATTGGACAACCAAAAAAGACGATGCCGATTAATCGGCCAATTTATTTATTTATTTGTAATAATGACAATTACAACAATACTGAATGAACACTTTTATTTTAACTTAATATAATACATCAATAAAATCAATTTAGCCTCAAATAAATCATGAAACTTGTTCAATTTGGTTTAAATAATGCAAAAACAAAGTGTTGGAGAAGAAAGTAAAAGTGCAATATGTGTCATGTAAAAAAGCTAACGTTTAAGTTCCTTGCTCAGAACATGAGAACATATGAAAGCTGGTGGTTCCTTTTAACATGAGTCTTCAATATTCCCAGGTAAGAAGTTTTAGGTTGTAGTTATTATAGGAATTATAGGATTATTTATCTCTATACCATTTGTACTTCATATACCTTTGACTAGTGGATGTTCTTATAGGCACTTTAGTATTGCCAGTGTAACAGTATAGTTTCCGTCCCTCTCCTCGCCCCTACCTGGGCTCAAACCAGGAACACATCGAAAACAGCCACCCTCGAAGCATCATTACCCATCGCGCCATAAAAGCCACGGCCCTTGCAGAGCAACTACTTCAAGGTCTCAGAGCGAGTGACGTTTGAAACGCTATTAGCGTGCACCCCGCTAACTAGCTAGCCATTTCACATCAGTTACACCAGCCTAATCTCGGGAGTTGATAGGCTTGAAGTCATACATTGCGAAGAGCTGCTGGCAAACGCACGAAAGTGCTGTTTGAATGAATGCTTACGAGCCTGCTGCTGCCTACCACCGCTCAGTCAGACTGCTCTAACAAATATCAAATCATAGACTTAATTATAACATAATAACACACAGAAATACGAGCCTTAGGTCATTAATATGGTCAAATCCGGAAACTATCATTTCAAAAACAAAACATTTATTCTTTCAGTGAAATATGGAACCGTTCCGTATTTTATCTAACCGGTAGCATCCCTAAGTCTAAATATTGCTGTTACATTGTACAACCTTCAATGTTATGTCATAATTATTTCCAATTCTGGCAAATTAATTACGGTCTTTGTTAGGAAGAAATGGTCTTCACACCGTTCACAACAAGCCAGGTGGCCCAAACTGCTGCATATACCCTGACTGCTTGCACGGGAACGCAAGAGAAGTGACACAATTTCCCCAGTTAAAAGAAAGTCATGTTAGCAGGCAATATTAACTAAATATGCAGGTTTAAAAATATATACTTGTGTATTGATTTTAAAGAAAGGCATTGATTTTTATGGTTAGGTACACATTGGTGCAACGACGGTGCTATTTTCACAAATGCGCTTGTTAAATCATCACCCGTTTGGAGAAGTAGGCTGTGATTCAATGAGAAATGAACAGGCACCGCATCGATTATATGCAGTGCAGGACACGCCAGATAAACAAGTAATATCATCAACCATGTGTAGTTAACGAAGTGATTGTGTTAAGGTTGGTTGTTTTTTTAGAAGATAAGTTTAATGCTAGCTAGCAATTTACCTTGGCTTCTTGCTGCACTCGCGTAACAGGTAGTCAGTCTGCCACACAGCATCCTCATGGAGTGCAATGTAAGGCAGGTGGTTAGAGCATTGGACTAGTAACCGGACGGTTGTAAGATTGAATCGTCGTTCTGCCCCTGAACAAGGCAGTTAACCCACCATTCCTAGGCCGTCATTGAAATTAAGAATCTGTTCTTAACTGACTTGCCTAGTAAAAAAATAAATAATACAAAAATAAGAAAATGTAAAAAGAAATCGGCCACAATCGGTGTCCAAAAATGCAGATTACCGATTGTTATGAAAACTTCAAATTAATCGGTCGACCTCTACTTAAAATATAACATGTTCTGTGCCTCAGTTAGTACAACATCTCCATAACATGCTTTTGCTGAGAGGGCCTCATACTGACATCTACAGTATGTGGGCTGCCCTCTAACCCTGAACTGTGACGGAGAGACTAGAGATGTACAGATCAGACGCCTGACAGCGCCAGAGGGTTGATAAGGAAATGATCTCGGGAGTCTTCGAAAGAACTCCCGTCTGCCCTCCTTGAGACTACACTTCCCTCTTTTCATGGTTCATGAATCCATTGTGTTCTACGTGAGACACGTCTTGTATCCCAAATGGCACCCTATTCCCTATATATTACACTACTTTTGACCAGAGCTCTATGTGACCAGGTCAAAAGTAGTGCACTACATAGGGAATAGGGTGCCATTTGCGATGCAGTCTCAGTGCCGTAATCCTTTTAAGAGTTTATTTGCTGAGAAAAAGAAAACTCTCCAAGGCTCTAGTCTATTCATTGTATAGCCAGACTGCCGTCCCTTTCAATAGATGAGTATAATTCAGTGTGTTCATTATACTTGAGCACTTACTTTTGTTAAATTGGTCTGCTGACGACGGTGTTATGATGTCTGATGTCCTTGTGGTAAAATGGGAAAAAGCAACAAAAAAGTAACTATCAAAAGTAAACGATGGCAGTTCTATATCTATTTCCAAACAATGTCAATGTAGCCTACCATCTTTTAAATTGAAAAGCACATGCTTGAGAGAAAGTATAATGATGAAACCTTCATTATGACATATTTTAGCCAGCAGATGAGCTGTGCCAACTCAAGTTTTGATAAGGGCATGGCATCATGAACACACCATAAAATTACTTTCAACTGGTTATTTTATTGCTTGGAATATAATCTGCCAGTCTATGTCTTAGTGGTTGTCACACCCTGATCTGTTTCACCTGCCTTTATGCTTGTCTCCACCCCCCACCAGGTGTCTCCCATCTCCCCTCATTATCCCCAATGTATTTATACCTGTGTTCTCTGTTTGTCTGTTGCCAGTTTGTTTTGTTTAAGTCTACCAGTGGTTTTCCACTGCCTCCTGTCTTTTCTATAGTTCCTGTTTTTGACCATTCTACCTGCCATCCTGTACCTTGCCACACCACACTCGATTACTGACCTCTGCCTGCCCTTGACCTGTCGTTTTGCTTGCCCTGTCATTTTGCCTGCCCCTGTTCTAGTAATACACTTTTGTTTGCATCTGGGTCTTCCCTAAAACATTTTTTTAAATGTCATCTTTATTTAACCAGGTAGGCCAGTTGAAAACAAGTTCTCATTTACAACTGCGACCTGGCCAAAATAAAGCAAAGCAGTGGGACAAAAACAACACAGAGGTACAGATGGGAAAGGTAAACATACAATCAATAACACAATAGAAAAATCGGTGAGTGCAAATGAAGTAAGGAGGTAAGGCAATAAATAGGCCAATAGTGGCAAAGTAATTACAATTTAGCAATTTACACTGGAGTGATACGTGCAGATGAGGATGTGCAAGTAGAAATACTGGTGTGCAAAAGAGCAGAAAAACAAATATGGGGAAGAAGTAGGTAGTTGGATGGACTATTTACAGATGGGCTGTGTACAGCTGCAGCGATCGGTAAGCTCGGTAAGCTGTTCAAGTAAAAATTCCCTGTCTTAGGTCAGTTAGGATCACCACTTTATTGTAAGAATGTGAAATGTCAGAATAATAGTTTTTTATTTCTTTCATCACATTCCCAGTGGGTCAGAAGTTTACATACACACAATCAGTATTTTGTAGCATTGCCTTTAAATTGTTTAACTTGGGTAAAATGTTTCAGGTAGCCTTCCACAAGCTTCCCACAATAAATTGGGTGAATCTTGGCCTATTCCCCCCCTGACAGAGCTGGTGTAACGGAGTCAGGTTCGTAGGCCTCCTTGCGAGATGACATCAAGGTTTTTATTGACTATTCAATTCGGGACAGGTTGCATCCCACATCATCAGGTTCAATCTGAACTTGATGAAACGTCAAAGTTGTTGATCACCTGAAGTCGTTTCTTGTCAGCAGCTAAGAACAATTCACCATACTTAAAGGCTATAGGTTACATCTCAGCAGTCCTATTCAACAGAAACCCAGTACACTTATAATCAGATTTAGATGTGTATTAAAACGAACTGTTTATTCGGCATGGAAAATATTGCAAAGGTAATTATGGAGAACTTCTGCATAATTACCGGTGATTAATTGGACAAATTTATCAAATCAGTAAGGGACTCATCCTATTGAATCTCTCACCAGCAGCGAGTTGGTTCAACACCAACACCAAAATAATTAGTGAGTCTAAGCAGATTGTTCATTCTTTGTTAAGTGGGTTGGAAGAGGGAGCTGACTCGCTCCGAGGCCTTCTGGTGTCTATAGCTAAAACTTGGGCCAAACAACTGTTTTTTTTTAGCCTCTTCCTAAATCTGTTTGCTTGGTCTTGCCAACTCCTATATGACAATCACCATAGAAGTTGGCAAGACCGCACAATCGGATCTGGGACCAGGCTACTGATTTGTATCTTCTTACATATCAGTAATCATAACATCATCTCTATCCTCCAGATGTTGTGTTATAGATCTCTATCCAGGAGTCCCCACAGTAACGCTGTATTATCTGCCAAATGTTGCCCTCCGCTCTGTGACATCTCCCACAATCTGCTTGTATATGTGGGAGTTAGAATAGATAAAGGGAAAATGCTTTCAAGTATGCATCTATGGTGTTTTGTGCTAGTGGGAAATCTCTCATTTAAATCCAGGTCTCAGATATTGGAATTTAGACACTCCTATTCTCAAGCAATGTAAGAAAGCACCAAAGGAGCACGTGTTTCAGGATGGGATTTGGTGTCGTCATAAAAATTTAAAAAGTGTGGTGGTAATTTATGCCAGAAGAAAGCAAAGCCAGTAAAGCTCTCAGCATTTTAATGTTTTAAACAAAAAACAATGACTATATGGACTCTGCAGCCGATCCAAAGCAATATACAGTAATCTCCCTGAAGAGTAGAGCCAAGGTTCATAAAAATAATACTCTATAATAATAATACACCCCCCCCCTCAAAAAAAAAATGGAGGCACACAGGAGATCATCTGATGAATACACAGCCTGAGAGCCAGTGGAGCTGGTAGTGCTAGTGAGCTTGCTTACATCCCCCTAGTACTGTCTTGAAAAGCTAAAGGGTCTTGAATATTAAGATGCTCTCATCCCCAGTACTATAATGTTTCCCCTCCATGTTGAATAGAAAGCTCTCAGCTGGTAGCTAGCCTCCTCATCACCATATTCCAGTGGGGGCTACACATTGGCGGTGGAGGAGGGCATTCACCTCACATACAATGTAGAGCGTTCTGAGACCTTGGTCGAACGTAAAAATGCAATTTATCACTCAGGTCGGCGGTTCGTTCAAGACTGAGGGCCCAATTCAATCTAAATCTAAACGCTTGTCTTTAACAAGAACGCAATCCAGGAGGAGGAGGATGCATTGCATCTTGAGACCATAGCTTTTTCAGTAGTATAGCCAAGTGGGGGTTTGAAACTGATTGAGAGTGTTTAATAGTCACAGAGTGGCAGGTGTGATTGCAGCAGACAGAGAAAATGTTAGGCTTCGAGCTCCAACATGCAGGACTAGTGAAATAAAATAATGAAAATGGTCATAAACAACAATAGAAATAGCACTATATACAGTGCCTTGCGAAAGTATTCGGCCCCCTTGAACTTTGCGACCTTTTGCCACATTTCAGGCCTCAAACATAAAGATATAAAAACTGATATTGTTCCTTAAAAAAATGCAGTGTATGATACCATTTTGTAGCTGAGTCTCTACTTTTATCCAATGTAAAAAAAATAAAATTGAAACATTTTGCTACATAAGACCGATTTGAGCCGGGCAGTCACATATTTGATCAAAGTTGTTCACTCGCTAAATCGAGGGGGCAATGTTTGTAAATTGGACCACCACTTAAGATGACAATCAAACTGCTTCTGGTTTAGACAGGGATTCCTCAGAGGGAAAGTGGCTAGCAAGAGGGCTGAGGGGGTAAAAATAATGGGATTAGACCAAAGCCCCACAAATGATTCGTTCTCGAGTTAGAGTTAGTTGAGCAGAGGCTGTGCATATTTTGGTTCTACAAAGCTGTGTCCATCATAACATTCAATAATCAATTAATTGCAGTCATTCTTGCACCATTCAATCAATTATCAGTTCTAAACCAGTGGCGGCTCCTCAGAGGAAGGGGAGAACCATCTTCCTCAGCGAATTTCTTCAATCTATATTTTTTAGATTAAACTATAAATATACTCACATCAAATAATTGATTAAAACACACGGTTTTGCAATGAAGGGCTACAGAAGCCTCAACAGCACTCTGTAGGGTGGTACCATGGGGAGAGAGCAAGCTATATTTCATAGTATTTTTTTCCACCTCACTTTCATTTACTTAGCTAGCGAATGCAGCCAGCTAGTTTAGCCTACTCAAACAGTCGAGATTTATATCATTTAAAAGCTTACAAACAAGATTGTCAAACTATTTTACAATTTCTTAAATTAGACATTTACCTCAATGTCAGTTGTAGTATCCAAAAATGTGTGAACTTATATTCGCATATGACCATTTAAAAGTTGACATTCAACGGTGGGTGCACCGTAATTGTGGTAGTAATTAGAAGTTAAAATGTCAATAATTTAAAAAAATGTCAATAGTGTACCAGCTAAATATCAGTGGTCTGCTAAATCCTATTTAAATAGGCAGGTTTCCATTGACACAGGTTTACAGTGCCTTGCGAAAGTATTCAGCCCCCTTGAACTTTGCGACCTTTTGCCACATTTCAGGCTTCAAACATAAAGATATAAAACTGTATTTTTTTGTGAAGAATCAACAACAAGTGGGACACAATCATGAAGTGGAACGACATTTATTGGATATTTCAAACTTTTTTAACAAATCAAAAACTGAAAAATTGGGCGTGCAAAATTATTCAGCCCCTTTACTTTCAGTGCAGCAAACTCTCTCCAGAAGTTCAGTGAGGATCTCTGAATGATCCAATGTTGACCTAAATGACTAATGATGATAAATACAATCCACCTGTGTGTAATCAAGTCTCCGTATAAATGCACCTGCACTCTGATAGTCTCAGAGGTCCGTTAAAAGTGCAGAGAGCATCATGAAGAACAAGGAACACACCAGGCAGGTCCGAGATACTGTTGTGAAGAAGTTTAAAGCCGGATTTGGATACAAAAAGATTTCCCAAGCTTTAAATATTCCAAGGAGCACTGTGCAAGCGATACTATTGAAATGGAAGGAGTATCAGACCACTGCAAATCTACCAAGACCTGGCCGTCCCTCTAAACTTTCAGCTCATACAAGGAGAAGACTAATCAGAGATGCAGCCAAGAGGCCCATGATCACTCTGGATGAACTGCAGAGATCTACAGCTGAGGTGGGAGACTCTGTCCATAGGACAACAATCAGTCGTATATTGCACAAATCTGGCCTTTATGGAAGAGAGGCAAGAAGAAAGCCATTTCTTAAAGATATCCATAAAAAGTGTTGTTTAAAGTTTGCCACAAGCCACCTGGGAGACACACCAAACATGTGGAAGAAGGTGCTCTGGTCAGATGAAACCAAAATTGAACTTTTTGGCAACAATGCAAAACGTTATGTTTGGCGTAAAAGCAACACAGCTCATCACCCTGAACACCATCCCCACTGTCAAACATGGTGGTGGCAGCATCATGGTTTGGGCCTGCTTTTCTTCAGCAGGGACAGGGAAGATGGTTAAAATTGATGGGAAGATGGATGGAGCCAAATACAGGACCATTCTGGAAGAAAACCTGATGGAGTCTGCAAAAGACCTGAGACTGGGATGGAGATTTGTCTTCCAACAAGACAATGATCCAAAACATAAAGCAAAATCTACAATGGAATGGTTCAAAAATAAACATATCCAGGTGTTAAAATGGCCAAGTCAAAGTCCAGACATGAATGCAATCGAGAATCTGTGGAAAGAACTGAAAACTGCTGTTCACAAATTCTCTCCATCCAACCTCACTGAGCTCAAGCTGTTTTGCAAGGAGGAATGGGAAAAAATGTCAGTCTCTCGATGTGCAAAACTGATAGAGACATACCACAAGCGACTTACAGCTGTAATCGCAGCAAAAGGTGGTGCTACAAAGTATTAACTTAAGGGGGCTGAATAATTTTGCACGCCCAATTTTTAGTTTTTGATTTGTTAAAAAAGTTTGAAATATCCAATAAATGTCGTTCCACTTCATGATTGTGTCCCACTTGTTGTTGATTCTTCACAAAAAAAAATACAGTTTTATATCTTTATGTTTGAAGCCTGAAATGTGGCAAAAGGTCGCAAAGTTCAAGGGGGCCGAATACTTTCGCAAGGCACTGTACTTAATAGTAACTGTGGCAGTGATGACAAAATACAGTTGAAGTCGGAAGTTTACATACACCTTAGCCAAATACATTTAAACTCAGTTTTTCACAATTCCTGACATTTAAACCTAGTCTTAGGTCAGTCAGGATCACCACTTTATTTTAAGAATGTGAAATGTCAGAATAATAGTAGAGGGAAAGATTTATATCAGCTTTTATTTTTTTCATCACATTCCTAGTGGGTCAGAAGTGTACATACACTCAATCAGTATTTGGTAGCATTGCCTTTAAATTGTTTAACTTAGGTTAAACGTTTCAGGTAGCCTTCCACGAGCTTCCCACAAAAAATTTGGTGAATTTTGGCCCATTCCCCCCTGACAGAGCTGGTGTAACTGAGTCAGGTTTGTAGGCCTCCTTGCTCGCACACACTTTTTCAGTTCTGCCCACAAATTTTCTATAGGGTTGAAGTCAGAGCTTTGTGTTGGCCACTCCAATACCTTGACCTTGTTGTCCTTAAGCCATGTTGCCACAACTTTGGAAGTATGCTTGGGGTCATTTTCCATTTGGAAGATCCATTTGTTACCAAGCTTTAACTTCCTAACTGATGTCTTGCGATGTTGCTTCAACATATCCACAATTTTCCTCCCTCATGACGCCATCTATTTTGTGAAGTGCACCAGGCTCTCCTTCAGCAAAGCACCCCCACAACATGACAATGCCACCCCCGTGCTTCGCGGTTGGGATGGTGTTCTTTGGCTTGCAAGCCTCCCCCTGTTTATTTTGTTTCTGGTGTCCTTTGACAGCTCTTTGGTCTTGGCCATAGTGGAGTTTGGAGTGTGACTGTTTGAGGTTGTGGACAGGTGTCTTTTATACTGATAATAAGTTCAAACAGGTGCGATTAATACAGGTAACGAGTGGAAGACAGAGGAGCCTCTTAAAGAAGAAGTTACAGATCTGTGAGAGCCAGAAATCTTGCTTGTTTGTAGGTGACCAAATACTTATTTTCCACCATCATTTGCAAATCAATTCATAAAAACCCTACAATGTGATTTTCTGGATTTTCTTTTTCATTTTGTCTGTCATAGTTGAAGTGTACATATGATGAAAAATACAGGCCTCTCATCTTTTTAAGTGGGAGAACCTGCACAATTGGTGGCTGACTAAATACTTTTTTACGGCCTATCCCGGCCAAACCCGGACGATGCTGGGCCAACTGTGCGCCGCCCTATGGAACTCCCAATCACGGCCGGATGTGATAAACTATTGGCCAGTCTTTCAGTTTTTGCCATGATGCTCTTGTACTGTGTGCGTCTGAGTGATTGAAGCTGGGAGAACAGGTCATGGCTTAGGTGGCTGGGGTCCTTGATGATCTTCTTGGCCTTCCTGTGAAACCTGGTGATGTAGGTGTCCTGTAGGGCAAGCAGTGTGCACCCAATGGTGCGTTAGGCTGCACGTATCACCCTGTGAAGAGCCTTGCGGTCTGCGGCGGTTGAGTTGCCGCACCAGGCTCCGGTGCAGCCCGATAGTATGCCCTTGATGGTGCTCCTGTAGAACACTGTGGGCCCTAGGGGACAGGCCACATTTCTTCAGCATCCTGAGGTTGAAGAGTCGGTGTCATGCCTTCTTCACTATGGTGTACATGTGGTTAGACCATTTCAGGTTCTGTGAACACAAGTACACAGCGGTGGTGCATAATATGTGTCAAGCCTCTGGTGAAATTCCACCGAGTTCCACAGCTTCTTGCGTTGATGCAGTGGTTGGTTGTAGGCCTATTAGAGAAGAAAGCTCATCTCTTCACACTGATGCTGTGATCTCGGCAGATGGGAAGAGCTCCAGCAAGCATGGTTTACAGAAGGCGGGGTACGATTGTCTCTTTTGGAGCACGGCACCAAACAAAATAACACAGCCCCTGCAAAACCCTATAAATAAACTGTGGCTGTTCGAACGAGGGAGCGAGGACGAAATAGAGATTGAGAGGAAGAAAGATGGAGAGAGAGATGGGAAGGGAAGGAAAGAGAGCGAGGGGGGGAAAGGAAGAAAGAGAGAGGGGAGGGTTGAGAAATAGAGAAGGACGCAAATGGTAATCAATAATGCTCTCATCTCTAGGGGATTCTCCCTTGTTCCTCCTCTACTTCCTACTCCTACCCCCTTGTTCTAATAGCAGGTACCATACACAAACACACATGGCTCACACATACACAATCACGGCTCACACACACACACACAGTAGCATGTACTGTACACACGGCAAAAGCACACACTCACACCCACAAGGCTCACACACAGGTACCCCAGAGTCTAGGCTCATTATATCGACTCTGCTTGGAGAGAACAGTGATTTGTTGTGGTAGCTGCCAAGTTCGTCAGACCTTGTCACACTCCCCCTTAACAGCAATCAACTCTGTTCATGTCACTCAGCAAAGGCCCGGGTCTCTGGCATTAATATGCTAGGATAATTTTGCTAACGTTGTGTTTAAGCTAGCTCGTAAAACATTGGAAATACACTGAACAAGAATATAAATGCAAAATGCAACAATTTCAAAGATTTGACTGAGTTACAGCTCATATGAGGAAACCAGTCCATTTAAATAAATTAATTAGGCCCTAATCTATGGATTTCACATGACTGGGTATATAGTTATGCCTTTGTTGGTCACAGATACCAACAACAACAAAAAGGTAGGACCATTTGCCCTATGTGGCGCGACACATCTCCTTCACATAGAGTTGATCCGGCTGTTGATTGTGGCCTGTGGAATGTCGACCCCCTCCTCTTCAATGGCTGTGTGAAGTTGCTGGATAATGGCAGGAACTGGAACACGCTGTCGTACACATGTCTGGTGAGTAGGCAGGCCTGGAACATTTTCAGCTTCCAGGAATTGCGTACAGATCCTTGCGACATGGGGGCCGTGCATCATCTTGCTGAAACATGAGGTCATTGTGGCGGGTGAATGGCACGACAATGGGCCTCAGGATCTCGTCACGGTATTTCTGTGCATTCGAAGGTTTTGCATTTGCACACGGAAGTCGGTTACGACGCCAAACTGCAGTCCGGTCAAGACCCCGGTGAGGACAACGAGCACGCAGGACAACGAGCACGCAGGTGAGCTTCCCGGAGACAGAATTGCTGCACAAACTGTCAGAATCATTGGTTGTGCAAACCCACAGTTTTATCAGCTGTACTGGCGGCTGGTCTCAGAAGAAGACGGATGTGGAGGTCCTAGGCTGCGTGGTTACAGGTGGTCTGCAGTTGTGAGGCCGGTTGGACGTACTCCCAAATGCTCTAAAACGACGTTGGAGGCGGCTTATGGTAGAGAAATTAACATTAAATTCTCTGGCAACAGCTCTGGTGGGCATTCCTGATGTCAAATCAAATCAAAATGTACTTGTCACATGCGCCGAATACAAAAGGTGTAGATCTTACAGTGAAATGCTCACAAGCACTTAACCAACAATGCTTTAAAAAGTTAAGAAAAAAAATAAGTGTTAAGTAAAAAATAGATAAGTAAAAATAGAAAATAAAAGTAGCAGTAAAATAACAATAGTGATGCTATATACAAGGGGTACTGGTAGAGATGCATTGTGCGGAGGCACTGGTTAGTCGGGATAATTGAGGTAATATGTACATGTAGGTAGAGTTAAAGTGGCTATGCATAGATAATAAACAGAGAGTAGCACCAGTGTAAAAGAGGGGTCTGGATAGCCCTTTGACCAGCTGTTCAGGAGTCTTATGGCTTGGGGGTAGAAGCTGTTAAGAAGCCTTTTGGACCTAGACTTGGCGCTCCGGTACCGCTTGCTGTTGCCGTAGCAGAGAGAACAGTCTATGACTAGGGTGTCTGGGGTTTTTGACAATTTTTAGGGCCTATCCTCTGACACCGCCTGGTAAGAATGTCTACAGAAAGTCTACCACACAACCTTTTAAAAAAGTAACATCAGAAGCTATTTACTGTACTTGCCAATCAAATTTCGAACATAAATGTGACACTCTTTTCTTTCCAGATTTCGATAAGGGTTCCATATGGGTTCTATAGGGTTCCATATGGCCCGGACTCAGACGTACTCTCTGTGTGCCTGAGAGATAAAGGCATCATGGATGACACACATTAGTGACATGACGGGGGATGAGATTTTCTCAGGGTTGAGCCAACAATGAGTGTATGAGATCAAACAGCAGGGGAAGAAAGAAAGAAGTAACAGCACAGATAGAACAATGAGTCAGACATTTCCCCGAATGTGTAAATGTGAATCATCTGGTTGCCGTTTCCACTCACTACCAAATATGGCAGTGAGAGGAACCCGTGGCTGGAAGTGGGAGATGATGGAGCGAGACAGATTTTTTGGCCGACATTCTGCCGAATTTGGCCGAATTTCCTCATCGATAAAACATTTTGAACTCGATACAGTTTTCTGTTTCCAAAACGAGAATATGTTACAGAATGGATGAAGTTTTGTAGACTTTACCCGTTGCCAAAGTTTCAAAGAATTGCATTGTTTAGAAGGAGTGGTCCAGTACGGCGTCCCGGCAAAAGAAAAAACACGAGCCTATCACAACAACTAAAACAAAATGCCAATTAAACTGTAGGCTTTTACACCTCTTTATTTATCATCACCGCATTGTCAGAGGCATGAAAAATGAGCGAATGGACTTCAAAACGGGTGGTATGGCCAACGCTCTAAAATGTGATGTGGTTCGTGGAGAACACAGGAAAAGGCAGAGATGAGTGGCCGACACCGAGACGCGCGCAGACAGCAGTGGACGCATACATTCTGGCCTAATGACGACACTTTTGTGGTGTTTTTGTGTAACAGATGTCTCTATCCATTCATCACTGTTTGGAGACTGGGAATATGTTGCGAGTGGATGAACGTGCGGGTTCCGCCTAGTAAAGAAGCCCTTTGGAGTGCTTGTTTGACAGTCAGATGAAAATATCATGACTGTTTGTGTTTATATGACACAATATATATTTTAAACGTTTTAATGACAAACCTTTATGACTAGGCCCACAGAGATCCTATTGAATGAATAAGGGTTCTACAGTATATGTAATCGCACCGGGAAGACATGTATTCTACTTTCACCACTGTATATAGACCTAAGGCCGGGATTAAAAGAAGACACAGTGGCTGAATAAATTCAACCATACCTTTGTTTCATCCCAAAACCGGAGAGAAACATCTGTCCGGTGAAGTCCACAAAGCATATTGCATGTAACAAACAGATGCATGACCTACAGAATGGTCAAGCAAGTTCATGTTTCCAACATTTTTGGACTACAAAACAACTACTGATTTTGAACCACAGAGAGTTACCGCAAGTCGCAAAGAAAACAGGAGCTGCCTCCACTAATCACTATTGCAGCACTATTTCAACTGCAACATCATCAAATCACTTCTGCTTAGTCTAATACAGTGACCACTAAAAGATACAAAAAACGATTTAGTCCAATCAACGCAAGCTAAATATGATGTGGTTGTCCATGGTAGCCTACATCTAGCTACATATTGAACTTCCATCCTCTCAGGCCAGAGGGGCACAGCAATGTATGACTTAATGGTTGGATCAGAATCCCCATTATAATCATTGGCCAGTACGGAGAATTAAGTAATACCACAAGTCCAAATCTCTTATCTCCATCTATGGCTAATTTAGGAAAGGGACCATTTTAGTTAGCTAGCTAGCCACTGGAGGACAACAACACAATGATATGCAACAATTCAAGTTTTCTTCTGTCAATGACTTTTTGCTTTTGATGTGATGTAATTGGTGTGAAGCCAAAATCCAAACTGGTTTCCCTTGACACTTTTTTTGGGGGGGGATGCACAGGGACCCAAACTCAAAGGAAAATGATGAAAACACAAAGACTAAATCAAGTAATTGTATGGGCGTTTTTTCTTGGTAAATGTTTTGTGGGAACCTGGCTTCCCTTGGCATCGATGAATACACGCCACTGCCAACGAGAAGTGTACTGCAGAATGGCAGTTGCATAACACATTAATAATGGAGGGAGGAAGAAGAGCGCGAGCGAGTGCAAAAGAGACATAGAAGCAAACAGTGACCCGTGAGAACTATACAATAGCCTGGCGGTAGCAGCATAACAAATCTGTGAGAGGAAGGGAAAGAGGAAGGAAGAAGATTAAGAGAGAGAGCAGGTGCAACACAGAAGGAACAGGGGAAGAAACAAAGAGGCTCAACTCGAGGAAGCGAGAGAGCGAGTTAAGATGGGAGGAAAAATGGACTCAGCGAATCTGACGAGCACACATTGGAGTTTCATTAGGCTGGTGACTTATCCTGAAATGGGTCAATTTCCCTACGTTTACAGTTAACGGATGCACTCCCCCAAGGGCCCCATCCATGGAGGCACTAAATCTCTGCGCCTAAGAAAATCATTTATCAAAATGTGTTCCAACTCATAAGCTAGCAATCAAACACCCCCGACCACGACACCTCACTGTGTGTGTGTGTGTGTGTGTGTCTGTTTCCGTGCGTGCAGACTTCCCTAGTTCAATCTCGGAGTGTGTGTGTGTGTGTGTGTTAACACTCAATTTGAGTGAGACTGGACACAATTCCCTTGTCCTTCCTTCCTCCTGTTCCCCTCTCTCTCTTTCTCTCCATTCCTCCCTCTCTCCCTCACTCCCTCCCCTCGTCCACCCTATGTTAGTCCATATTTCCCACTGCAGCCTTAATCATCCCACGTTCACACATTTTTTTTCTTCTCTCCAAATGGCAAATCTACCCTGGGTGAATAGCTTATAAAAGTAACAGGGGCATCTCAACCAGCCAATGCTGCTCTGAAGAGAGTGGCATGGGAAGAGCACATTTGAGGATTACTATAGAAGGGGTTTCAGGCTAGTGGGAAGGTTAGTTAGTGTCGAACATTTCAACAGGGTTCGGCGTCAAACGGAATGAGGTGGGAGCAAAATGGCAAAGGAGGGGGTTGTAAATTCCCCTTTGTCAAACAACTTTGTATCTGCTAAGGAACAAAACGAGTGCATCGGAAGATGCGACCTGATCATACACACGAGCGGCGCGTGGCTCTTGGCGGAACTGTAATGACTGATGTCTCAATAGTACTGTATTCATTTAAAATAACCATGGTAAAATAACGCTTCACTTATAGCCACCGTCATAAGAGCTACACTAGGGCTATCATGATAGAATACCTAGTCATTATTAAAGGGGAATGGCAGGTGGTTGGCTTAGCTAGCATCATTTATGAGCTGATCTAAAACAGCACGAAACAATCCACATTGTCACGGGTCACAGCTTAAGGCTATCACAATGACGCGTCATTGGCTACCCCGTGGGTGAGTAGAGACTGCTTAGGGGGCGTGCGCTGCTGGAGTCTGACTTACAATCAGTTGGCACGCCATTGGCCTGATTACTTTGATAAGCATTTAGAAAAGACATACATAATTAACAGTCCTATCACCAGCTGCAGCATCAACTAGCTGGCTAGCCGCAGAAGAGCCCAGTTCATTTAAAATTAAATCAGAGTGCAGTTCAAGAAGAAGAAAATATTTACCATGTAGACTAAAATAAAAAGTAATAATAAAAAATAACACAATAAGAATAACGAGGCTATATACAGGGGGCACCGGTACCGAGTCAGTGAGCAGGTGTACAGGCTAGTTGAGGTAATCTGCACATGTAGGTGGTGGTGAAGTGACTATGCATAGGCAACAAACAAACAGCGAGTAGCAGCAGTGTACAAAGGGAGGGAGGGGGTCAATGTAAATTGTCCGGTGGCGATTTTATGAATTGTTCAGCAGTCTTATGGCTTGGGGGTAGAAGCTGTTGAGGAGACTTTTGGTCCTAGAATTGGCACTCCAGTACGGCTTGCCGTGCGGTAGCCGAGAGAACAGCCTATGACTTGGGTGACTGGAGTCTCTGACTATTTTATGGGCTTTCCTCTGACACCACCTATTATATAGGTCCTGGATGGCAGGAAGCTTGGCCCCCGTGATGTACTGGGCCGTTCGCATTACCCTCTGTAGCGGCTGACGGTCAGATGCCAAGCAGTTGCCAGTTACAGTGGGAGGGGTTTAGTCCCAGTCTTTAGCTTAGTGATGAGCTTCGTGTGCACTATGGTGTTGAACGCTGAGCTGTAGTCAATGAACAGCATTCTCACATAGGTGTTCCTTTTGTCCAGGTGAGAAAGGGCAGTGTGGAGTGCGACTGAGATTGTGTCATCTGTGGATCTGTTGGGGCGGAATGCGAATTGGAGTGGGTCTAGGGTGTCCGGATGCTGTTGATGTGAGCCATGACCAGCCTTTCAAAGCACTTCATGGCTACCGACGTGAGTGCCACGGGGCGGTAATCATTTAGGCAGGTTACCTTCGCTTCCTTGGGCACAGGGACTATGGTGGTCTGCTTGAAACATGTAGGTATTACAGACTCGGTCAGGGAGAGGTTGAAAATGTCCGTGAAGACACTTGACAGTTGGTCCACGCATGCTTCGAGTACACATCCTTTGACTGGCAGTCAAGGCTGAGGGAATATACTTGGCAGTATCCTCTCTGCTAGTGTATGCCAGCGACTCGCTAGCAAATGTTTTGAAGAGAGATAAGGAAGCCACTAGTGACTACTACTACATTGGTAGATGGTGTGGCCTTTCAAGATATAATTATCCTGTATTCATTCTCTATTAAAAACACACAAAAACAAGGCCTAGGCTAGAGGTTAGACATATGAACCAGAGTCGGAGGGTTGCCATTTGAATGTCAGGCCTGGCAACAGTGGGAATGAGACATGAAGTGGCAAGCTGATGGTTGCTGTTACCATGTACAGTACATCTGTTGCCCTTAGGCAAGGCACTTAACACCTAAATTGCTTATGTGGCACTGCACTGTTGCTGACCCTGTGATTCCAACCAACACATGAGTGTCTTTCTAGCTCGGACTGGGGTTGGGAAAAAGCAAAAGACTACAAATATCAGAATCTGAATCTTAGAAAGCCTACCGTCTACCTCCATTAGGCACTCAACACCTAAATGACTTAGGCTAACACCTGCAGTTGAAGTCGGAAGTTTACATACACTTAGTTTGGAGTCATTAAAACTTGTTCTTTCAACCACTCCACAAATTTCCAATGACATTCGTCACTGTTGCAGTTGTTAATATGCATATTATAACTTTTTTTGTTTGTTTCATTTCACTCAGTGGTCATGCTGTTGCTCCCCCTATGGTCATTCCACCCCACCCCGTCAACTGTCTTTACTCTGCCTCCACCCCAATGGACATGTACAGTTGAAGTCGGATGTTTACATGCACTTAGGTTGAAACTCATTTAACAACCATTCCACTCTTGTTAACAAACTATAGTTTTGGCAAGTCGGTTAGGACATCTACTTTGTGCATGACACAAGTCACTTTTCCAACAACTGTTTACAGACAGATTATTTCACTTATAAATCACTGTATCACAATTCCAGTGGGTCAGACGTTTACACACACTAAGTTGACTGTGCCTTTAAACAGCTTGGATAAATCAAGAAAACGATGAAACTTCTGACCCACTGGCAATGTGATAAAATAAATAAAAGCTGAAATACATCACTCTCTCCACTATTATTCTTGGCATTTCACATTCTTAAAATAAAGTGGTGATCCTAACGGACCTAAGACGGGGAATTTTTTACTAGGATTAAATGTCAGGAATTGTGAAAAACTGAGTTTAAATGTATTTGGCCGAGGTGTAAACGTCCAACATCCACCGTCCATCGCTCCAATCATGCTGCATTGTGGCTGACCCCTGTAATTATCTCGCAGACTCAGTTGTATTCTCCTCTTATGTTCGTCCACCAAAATATTGATTTTGGAAAAGAGGCGACACTTCGACCGTTTCATTGTGATATAACCACAAAGAAGGTGTATTTTGAGTAATGTGACTAAAACATCCTGAAAATCATAGGATCTCAAAAGAATGTGTCATGATTCAAATCGACCAGTCTCCTTGAAAAGCGCGTTTCTTTATCTCCAGCATTGAAGCACATTACTGTAAGGCCAGACAGAGCCCCGTCCATGTAAGCAGAAACAGACAGATCGGGAGAGAAAGGGAGGCTTCCCAATGAGCAAAAAAGATACCGTGCATAACTTAGGAGGGGACCATTAAATATTAGAAACCTTCCCTATGTGGCAGCCAGCAAGGTCATATTAAGTGTATAATTGTATCAATATATCATAGGTTTTAATAAATAATAAATCAGACCAAAATACTTGTGTATTATTTCATACCTGCGCTACTAGATATACTGATTAATAGACGCATCAACTAATTGTGAATAACACAGGCCTTCGGCTATTAGGATGGAATGGTGCGAACTGCTACAGAAATCTGTATCCATATTGAGTCTGCTTCCATTTATTACAGCATGGAGCTCATTTTCCATTAACAAGCTCATTCCGGTCCTTACATGATCATCAAGGTGGTTTATGAATCAGTTGGCCTGACCCTTTCCATAATGTTCCCCTCCCCCTACGCCTCCTGCTGTTACTCCACCTGTTCCCTCGACCCACCGATATGCATCCCTACATCCTTCTCTCGTCCCTTGTCTCCACCCTCTTCTTTGCCTTCTTCCCGAGGCAGTCGGCCCGGTATTTCGCTCACGGGCCCCACAGTGTTTACAGATTTGCTCTTTCTATATCGATGCCATTAGGACTCCCTGCTGAACCTAATGCATTATCGTTATATAGCTTGGGTCGTCCTAATTCATTTATGCCACTGTGTGCTTAGTGTTTGTCTTTCTAATATGAGGCACCTTTCTCGCACGGGCTGGGCTGTCCGTCTCAGTGTTTACTGCTCAGGCAGTAAGGCAGCTTTCTGTGGACTTCTGCTCTGCAGAACCAGGCTGGCTCAATTACTGAACAAGGGCATTAGGGACGAAAACCAGGCTTTGTCTCTCTCGAGGGCAGGAGAATCGCAGAGCTGAGAGCCCACTCCACGCTGAGCCACTTCCCAACTACATCCCTGATCCCCTGCTCTTTCTTTATCATTTTCCCCCTGCTTGGGATAAAACTTTAATGCCTACTTGCTTCCCCTCTCCCTCCACTCCAGCTTTCCTCTCTCTTTCTGTTTTCCTCTCTCCCTGCCCCTCTTATTTCTTTCCGGAAACACTCTCTCTCTCTCAATTTCCTTTGTCGATAAGAAGATGAATTTTTATCTGTGTTAATAAACCCTCTATTTTTATAGCCTGGCAGGGGATTAGGGTCCATGTCTTCTGCCAGTGTGTTTGTGTGTGTGTGTGTGTGCACGCGAGTTTTGAGAAAGAGAGAGACAAAATAAAGCAAGAGGGGAAAAGACAAGCATGATACACAAATATCTACAGTACCAGTCAAAGTCTGGACACACCTACTCATTCAAGAATTTTTCATAATTGTAACTATTTTCTACATTGTAGAATAATAGTGAAGACATCAAAACTATGAAATAACACATATGGAATCATATAGTAACCAAAAAAAAGTGTTAAACAAATCTAAATATATTTGTCACTAGGGTGGGCAATCTATGTTATCTATTTCTTTGTTGGCCGGGTATGGTTCCCAATCAGAGGCAGCTGTCTATCATTGTCTCAAATCAAATCAAATTTATTTGTCACATACACATGGTTAGCAGATGTTAATGCGAGTGTAGCGAAATGCTTGTGCTTCTAGTTCCGACAATGCATTAATAACCAACGAGTAATCTAACCTAACAATTCCAAAACTACTACCTTATACACACAAGTGCAAAGGGATAAAGAATATGTACATAAAGATATATGAATGAGTGATGGTACAGAACGGCATAGGCAAAATGCAGTAGATGGTATCGAGTACAGTATATACATATGAGATGAGTAATGTAGGGTATGTAACCATTATATTAAGTAGCATTGTTTAAAGTGGCTAGTGATATATTTTCCATCAATTTCCATCAATTCCCATTATTAAAGTGGCTGGAGATGAGTCAGTGTGTTGGCAGCAGCCACTCAATGTTAGTGGTGGCTGTTTATGGATGATGGCCTTGAGATAGAAGCTGTTTTTCAGTCTCTCGGTCCCTGCTTTGATGCACATGTACTGACCTCGCCTTCTGGATGATAGGGGGGGTGAACAGGCAGTGGCTCGGGTGCTTGTTGTCTTTGATGATCTTTATGGCCTTCCTGTGACATCGGGTGGTGTAGGTGTCCTGGAGGGCAGGTAGTTTTCCCCCGGTGATGTGTTGTGCAGACCTCACTACCCTCTGGAGAGCCTTACGGTTGTGGGCGGAGCAGTTGCCGTACCAGGCGGTGATACAGCCCGACAGGGTGCTCTCGATTGTGCATCTGTAGAAGTTTGTGAGTGCTTTTGGTGACAAAGCCGAATTTCTTCAGCCTCCTGAGGTTGAAGAGGCGCTGCTGCGCCTTCTTCACGATGCTGTCTGTGTGGGTGGACCAATTCAGTTTGTCTGTGATGTGTACGCCGAGGAACTTAAAACTTACTACCCTCTCCATTACTGTCCCATCGATGTGGATAGGGGGGTGCTCCCTCTGCTGTTTCCTGAAGTCCACAATCATCTCCTTAGTTTTGTTGACGTTGAGTGTGAGGTTATTTTCCTGACACCACACTCCGAGGGCCCTCACCTCCTCCCTGTAGGCCGTCTCGTCGTTGTTGGTAATCAAGTCTACCATTGTAGTGTCGTCCGCAAACTTGATGATTGAGTTGGAGGCATGCATGGCCACGCAGTCGTGGGTGAACACGGAGTACAGGAGAGGGCTCAGAACGCACCCTTGTGGGGCCCCAGTGTTGAGGATCAGCGGGGTGGAGATGTTGTTACCTACCCTCACCACCTGGGGGCGGCCCGTCTGGAAGTCCAGTACCCAGTTGCACAGGGCAGGGTCGAGACCCAGACCGAGTTTGGATGGTACTATGGTGTTAAATGCTGAGCTGTAGTCGATGAACAGCATTCTCACATAGGTATTCCTCTTGTCCAGATGGGTTAGGGCAGTGTGCAGTGTGGTTGAGATTGCATCGTCTGTGGACCTCTTTGGGCAGTAAGCAAATTGGAGTGGGTCTAGGGTGTCAGGTAGGGTGGAGGTGATATGGTCCTTGACTGGTCTCTCAAAGCACTTCATGGTGACGGAAGTGAGTTCTACGGGGCGGTAGTCCCCGCCTTTGAAGGTTTCTTCAAGTGCAGTCGCAAAAACCATCAAACGCTATAATGAAACTGGCTCTCATGAGGAGTGCCACAGGAAAGGAAGACCCAGAGTTACCGCTGCTCCAGAGGATAAGTTCATTAGATTTTCCAGCCTTTGAAATTGCAGCCCAAATAAATGCTTCACAGAGTTCAAGTAACAGACACATCTCAACATCAACTGTTCAGAGGAGACTGTGTGAATCAGGCCTTCATGGTCAAATTTCTGCAAAGAAACCACTACTAAAGGACACCAATAATAAGAAAAGACTTGCTTGGGCCAAGAAACACAGACTGGTGGAAATCTGTTCTTTGGACTGATGAGTCCAAATTTGAGATTTTTGGTTCCAACTGCTGTGTCTCTATGAGACGCAGAGTAGGTAAACGGATTATCTCGGCATGTGTGGTTCCCACCGTGAAGCATGGAGGAGGAGGTGTAATGGTGCTTTGCTGGTGACACTTAGAATCCAAGGCACACTTAACCAGCATGGCTACCACAGCATTCTGCAGCGATACGCCATCCTATCTGGTTTGCACTTAGTGGGGCCATCATTTGTTTTTCAACAGGACAATGACTCAAAACACACCTCCAGGCTATGTAAGAGCTATTTGACCAAGAAGGAGAGTGATGGAGAGCTGCATCAGATGACCTGGCCTCCACAATCACCCGAACTCAACCAAATTGAGATGGTTTGGAATGAGTTGGACCACAGAGTGAAGGAAAAGCAGGCAACAAGTGCTCAGCATATGTGGGAACTCCTTCAAGACTGTTGGAAAAGCATTCCAAGTGAAGCTGGTTAAGATAATGCCATTTTGTGTGCAAAGCTGTCATCAAGGCAAAATATGGCTACTTTGAAGAATCTAAAGTATATTTTGATTTGTTTAACACTTTTTTGGTTACTACATATTTCATAGTTTTGATGTCTTCATTATTATTCTACAATGTAGAAAATAGTAAAAATAAAGAAGACCCCTTTAACTATTGACTGGTACTGTACAGTATGTTCCAAAGCTCAGCAGACGATCCTACTCCCTGCTTGATTAGAAGCCTGATTCTTCACTACGCTCTGACAACTCTAAGCTGCTCAAATATATGCTCTATCCTACAACCAAACCACTAGCAGTCTTTGCCTCATGCACAACATATGTCATCACCTGGTTGGCATCTGTTAAACCCAGTAAGGTAATCAAACGTGTTCGATAGGGTATGCCTGAGCAAGACACTTGGCAGACTAGACGATCTACAAACCACAGTGCATTCTAAACGACAACCCATTAAGTTTGGAAACTTTTTCCACTCAGGCCCCCCTTCTAGCATTGGGGAACATCCCGCACCACCCTGCACGCCACAACTATTTATATGGGCACAAGCACTGTTCATGACACAAACTCCTCTTGTTGGCGGAGATACACTTTTTGTAGGTTTCCTGCAATTATACACATTTTGTCATGGGGTTGCAGAGAAAATGTTGCAGTTTAAAAGCTAATTGTCTTGCAATTCTATACATTTTGCCATGTCTAATGTTTATTGATGTGATATTTGAGTGACTCAAACATTACAACAAAATCTATGGGCAAAAAAATAGCTCTCTAAGGTGACTGACAAGACAAGAGGAAAACTGATGATGCACTACCCAATTTCTACTATTACAACTTTCAAGAGTAAGTTGAAAGCCGGACTGAGTTCCTTCAAGAAATATATTATATTATTTATTTAATTTTTCTAAAAAAAAAAATTGGGGGGGGGTAATCATTCTTGCTGGGCAATCTAAAAAAATGTTCTCTCCATAGGGCCTTAAAAAGTAAAGTTAGGCACTGCATCCCAGTTCAATCACTTTCGTGAGTAGTCTTTTTGCCTATTCACTCCATTATGAACCAAGAGTGGTAGGTCTGTGCATGGTAGGTCTGTGCATGGTAGGTCTGTGCATGGTAGGTCTGTGCATGGTAGGTCTGTGCATGTACTATGAATATACCGTATCATTGATAATCATGTGATCATGTGTTGGACATGTGCTGACAATCCAAATGTTATTTTTCCAATTATATTTATTCTGCCTTATGCTTGAACATATAATAAACAATTGATCCCCCCCCCCAAAAAAAAAGGAATGGGATTCTCAATTTCTCTACAGCGGTAATGGCAAGCGACAAGGGGTGAGAAATGTCAACATAAAACGTGTCTGCCTTTTACACGTCCAGAGATGAATGAGTGTGTTGGAACAGCCACCCCATTTATCAAAGAGAATCCATTTATCTTCAAATTGACATTACTTTTACTCCGTGGCTTGTTCATTTGGAACAGCTCTTTCTTTTTTACTCTCACAGTCGCTCTTGCTCTTGTTTAGTATAGTGTGTACTATACCCCTGTAAACCCTAGTGATGTCATTTTGTTGTAGGATTATTAAGGGGACCAGTACCTTTCCCACTGGCTCCCAGTAGCAGTGGTATATCTGTAGCTTTACCTTGTGTAATCCAAGGCCACAGACCCTTAACATGTCTCATTGTTTATTTAATTTAACCTTTTTTAAGTTAAGAACAAATTCTTATTTACATTGACAGCCAACACCGGCCAAACCCGGACGACGCTGGGCCAATTGTGCGCCGCCCTGGGGGACTACCAATATCGTCCAGTTGTGATAAAGCCTGGATTCGAACCCGAGTGTCTGTAGTGACGCCTCTAGCACGGAGATACAGTGCCTTAGACCGCTGCCCCACTCGGGAGCCCAGTGTGAAGAGATGCTTGTGTCTGCTCCCTAACAATGTCGACAGAGCCGAACGGCGTGCTCTCAAGCTCCCACCTATTCCTCTCTTTGGATTAGTGGATACATCTCATTATTTGAATACCTGTTTGAATATTCGATGAGGGGTGTTGATGTCAAACGCCTGTATTCAACGGAGAGTGAGATGCTAGCCTCAAGAATATGCATACACTCTCAGGTTAGAGATAACAACTTTTTTTCCTAAGAGTGTAGACCGTCACAAATTTCAATAGCGACTTTTTTTTTCCTCAAAGTGGCTGGGATGTTACACTGAGTATACAAAACATTAAGAACACCCTCTCTTTCCATTACATAGACTGACCAGGTGAAAGCTATGATCCCTTATTGATGTCACTAGATAAATCCACTTCAAATCATTGTAGATAAAGGGGGAGGAGATGCGTTAAAGAAGGATTTCTAAGCCTTGAGACAATTGAGACATGGATTGTGTGTGTTCCATTCAGAGGGTTAACTGGAACGCTGCTGGGTTTTTCACACTCAACAGTTTCCCGTGTGTATCAAGAATGGTCCACCACCCAAAGGACATCCAGCCAACTTGACACAACTGTGGGAAGCATTGGAGTCAACATGGGCCAGCATCCCTGTGTAATGCTTTCGACACCTTGTAGGGTCCATGCCCTGACAAATTCAGGCTGTTCTGAGGGCAAAAGGGGGATGCAACTCAATATTAGGAAGGTGTTCCAAATGTTTTGTATACTCAGTACATCAGTAACAACTTAATGAATACATTTCTATTATATCAAATAAGCCTCGTGTATCAAAACAGCAATTCATTTTTATCATGACTAAATTCAACACACTCTCATTGCCTCCCATAGAAAAACTCCTCACTTGCTTAATAATTTATGATTTGCTTAACGTAGACAGATTTTGGGTGGAGTAAACCCCCTTGCTCACCAAGAGTGGTAGGTCTGTGCATGTACTATGAATATACCGCATTATGGATTATGATGTGAGCACGTGTTGATATTTGTGTTAATTATGTTTATTCTGCCTATTGCTTGAACATATAATAAAATAATTGATCTAAAAAATAAAAAAATGCAAGAGTTCGAGACACAATTTCTCTACCGGCGGTAATGGAAAGCGACATGGGTTGAGAAATGTCAACGTAAAACGAGTCTGCCTTTACGTGTCCAAAGATGAACGAGTGTGTTGGAACAGGTGTCTAATTTTTCTTCAAATTAACTTTCACACCATGGCTTGTTCATTTGGACATCCAGAGATTCATATGGTGCAGTACAATCAGTGGTTTGATGAGGAGTTGATGAGTGGGATCAGGTGTGTAATGCTAGGGGGGGGGGGGGGGGGGGGACAAATGTGCATCCTTTTGGGACCCAGGTCCAGGACCACACTGTTCTAAGTCAACAGGAGGAAACATGAGGTTTGACATAATGTTGCCTGACAAACTAAGGCAATCAATCCGAAGGACTAGTCTCTGTTAGCGAGTTGTACCGTACGGCACATACACATCCCACCTGATTCAGATCTATACTGAACAAAAATATAAAACGCAACGTGAAACATGGAACCAACACTTTACATGAGCTGAAATAAAATATCCCAGAAATTGTCAATATGCACAATAAGCTTATTTCTCTTAAATGTTGTACACAAATGTTTTAACATCCCTGTTAGTGACCATTTCTCCGTTGCCAAGATAATCCATCCACCTGACAGGTGTGGTACATCAAGAAGCTGATTAAACAGCATGATCATTACACAGGTGCACCTTGTGCTAGAAATAATAAAAGTCCTTTTGAAAATGTGCAGATTTGTCACAACACAATGCCACAAATGTGTATGGTGTTGTGTGGGTGAGCGGTTTGCTTCTGTCAAAGTTGTGAACGCCCTATGGTGGCGGTGGGGTTATGGTATGGGCATGCATAAGCTATGGACAATGAACACAATTGCATTTTATCAGTGGCAATTTTAATCCACAGAGATACCGTGACCAGATCCTGAGGCAGTTGTCGGGCCCTTTATCCACTACCATCACCTCATGTTTCACCATAATGCACTGCCCCGTGTCGCAAGGATCTGTACACAATTCCTGGAAGCTGAAAATGTCCCAGTTATTTCATGGCCTGCATACTCACTAGAAATGTCACCCATTCAGCATGTTTGGGATGCTCTGGATCGACATTGTACCACAACGTGTTCCAGTTCTCGCCAATAACAAGCATTTCGCTACACTCGCAATAACATCTGCTAACCATGTGTATGTGACCAATAACATTTGAATTGATTTGATATCCAGCAACTTCGCACAGCAATTGAAAAGGAGTGGGACAACATTCCACAGCTCACAATCAACAGCCTAATCAACTCTATGTGAAGGAGATAAAGGTATCTGTGACCAAGAGATGCATATCTGTATTCCCAGTCATGTGAAATCCATAGATCAGGGAATAATTTATTTTATTTGACTGATTTCCTTATATGAACTGTAATTCAGTAAAATCGTAGAAATTGTTGCATGTTGGGTAATTTCTTTTTCTGTGTAGTAACATTTGGTACTCTGATCTGTGCAAAAAACTGATTCTGGTACCTCCCAGAGTGGTCGAGTGGTAGTGCAGTATCCAAGACCATACTATCAACTATATTGTGATGCGGCAGCACGAGTCAAAGACATTATTGCCTGCTGTAAACAATCTAGCATTTAATGTGATGTAGAATGTGCAAATACCCTTACCGTTATTTACAGTTCTCATGCGCTAGGGAACCACACCTGGTATACCATGTGAGTGTGCATGTTAACAAATGTATAAGTAGACTAGGGACAGGAAGACCAGGTTTGCCAATAGCATAAGTGATACATGAAAATGTAAAATCAGCCACAGTTGCAACATGCACTCAATGGGGGTGGGGGGGGGGGGGGGTTCATTGACACCACAATGCAGCAACAATCATCTCTATACATTTTTTACATTTCCACTTTACAAGTGCAACCCAGAAGATGTCTCGTCTCGTCTTACTTCTCATGAGCCTGGCTTAAAACACATAGAGCTGCAGATGCATATGTTACGCCCCTGAAAACAGTGGAGAAATAATCACGACTGTGACACGGTGTTGTATTCTCAATTCAACGTTTAGTTCAATCATTTCACAAAAGTAACACATTACAAAACAACAGAAAACCCATTATACAAATAACACAGCAAAATATCTTATTAACAACGCGTATGTTCATTGACAATCGACATAAAATGGCAGCTACTCTCAGTACGATGCTATTCTTCACTTCAACCGAGCAGGGCTAATATTACTCTCTACAAACTTAACTCTAACTTCCTCAAGACGTTACTAAAACACACCTTAAACACTCTTGACATGTTAGCGAGTTATAACATTTAAATTACTATTTTTATCATCAATAAAGTACCTGAAAACAGGGGAGAAATAATCACGACAGTGATACGGTGTTGTATTCTCAATTCAACGTTTAGTTCAATGAGAAAAAGACCGCGATTTTCCCCAGGAATATGGGTGGAGACCAGAGCAATCGATCTCCGGCTCATAGATTAAGAGCATTTTGTAGATCACAGATTAACACTTTTAGGCACTACAAAATAAAGTAATCAATATAACGTTTACACATTACTCTCACAATTCGTACCCTTTGACATTTAACTTTAACACAATTATATGAATGTTATCAATCTTTATCAACTGATACTGAATGCATCTTTTTAACCTTAGATGTTTTAAGATCCTCACATACTATGAACTTACTAATACTTTTTAATGTATAACAGGCTATGACTATTTCCTTTAACCTGTCACACATACATCACACATACCAACCTCCACCAAAGCAGCAAACTGCGGTCTATAAGCCTGAGCTACAATGCAAGTTACTGTATGTTCCTACTGAATACGATCGATGGTCTGGAGGAGGCCAGGGGAAACTCAGCTCACAAGGCAGGGAAATTCCCATTGATCTGACTAAATCAAGGAAGACAGAGTGGAGCTAAGAATTACAGAACTCCAGGAATTGGGAGCCTATGGATCCTGTAGACTGCTGGGTTCTGGCCTACATAACACAGGCAAAAAAAACAACCAAAAAAAACTTTTGAGTACTAGGAACTTCAATCCCTCTCTTTTTTCATTTTCCCATTCTCCATTTCTCTTTCTGTCTTCCTCTCCATTTGGGTCTCACCAGGCCCGGGAGCAGGATTAACTCGGAAAGAGGGCATCAGAAATTACTAAGGGGGCACAACTATTTTCGCTTGCCGGTAACACAGGATAGATAATAATCGAGAGTACAATTACACACAATGTATTTGCAGCCACGCACGGCTGTCTAGTCACAAGAATACAGGACACTGCACCGCTTCACAAACATACAAAAATGCATAACCGTCTCGAGAGATGGCAAGTTACGACAGCGCTACACGCACGATACCCATCAATGCAATGCAAAACAGTTGCTAATTGCAGCAATAACACTTCCACATGCCAATACAATGTATTTCCAATCGCGGAAAGCAAACAATAATGTGCAATGCACTACCACAATTTATCAGTACAATGGAGCTTGGACACAAGTACCAAGCTGTCTTCCCACAAGAGTGCCGTACTATGCTGCGTATGATAAGAGAAATGTGTATTCTATAGCAACGAGTTGTTTATAGCAACACTATGGCTACATTGTTACTCAACCATTGGTCAAGGTCTGCCTACCCTCATCAATGTAATGTCTTCTACTATATAAAAACATTAAAAACAACCCCATTATATTACAAACCAAACATTTCCAATCCTATCACGTCACAGAAACCAAACAGTAGACCTGCCAATAAAGAAAATCACATCTACGCCTCTGACATTTGCCACACTTTTCCAAAAGCTAGCAAATGACAAAACAATACCAGGCCAGCCAGGCTGCCTGTTCTTACCCAGATTCAAAATATTTGCAGCCTCCTTGGTGCTGTGTTCAACCTCCTCAGAAATCTCTCGTTCTACTCCCCAGGGAATTTGCTTGCAAGATCCCTCTCAAAATGCCAGTTGAATCAGCATGTGCTTTCCTCCTGTGCAACATGCTCCGTCTGTGCTCACTGAATACATTTTTTTCAACGTTGAAAAAGAGTTCTCGCAAATTGCTGTGAATGCTCCAAATGTTAATCCCAGCTTCAATGCCATCATCATAGTAAGCATAGCTGTTAGAGGCCCAGGGTATCTATCCAAAATGCTCTGCATAATGTTAGTCCAATTTTCTTCTCCAGATTGGGCTATTTCAGTCTGTAGAAACTGGTGTGCGACAGTAAACTCAATTGCCACAAAATCTCCAGAGATGAAGTCCAACAGTGGTCTCACCTTTTCCACATCCATAAAGGATTCATTCTCTGGGTGCAAGGCACACAGGGCCTCAACAAGTTGGCGGTTTTGTTTGTTAAATCTCGCTGACATTTCTCCCAGTACAGCATCCAGAGTGCTGAAAAACAGTCTTTTGCACTCCCTCTCATTATCCTCTTCTTGCTGGCCCATTGTTGTTTTCGACCACATATTCTTTCAGACTACTGCTCACTACTCTTTGCCATTTGCTTGGAGCGGGGGTGTCCGTGTGCTTGTATTTCCTTGCAGGAATATTCCAGCCACTCTCTGCCTTTAAACCACGCGTTACAAAATGCCAGTTTTCTCCCACAGTACAGGCGGGTTGGGTATCTTGGAGGTTTGCAGGCCCCTCCTCGGGTTGGTTACCTCCTGTGTCACCAGGCTGCAAGACGATTGTGCAGGTGCCTTTGCTGCTGGGCTCGACGGCCTTGGCCTAGGTGATTAGCGTCGGCTCAGCGGCCTTGGCCTAGGTGATTAGCGTCGGCTCAGCGGCCTTGGCCTAGTTGATTAGCGTCTGCTCAGCGGCCTTGGTCTCTGTGGCAGGCTTCTCCCTCTTCTTGCCTCTTTGATCCGATGCTGCCGTTGTGCTTTCTAATATCCATCAGCTACCTAACTATCTGTTAACGTTAGCTAAATTCCATCCAGCTGTGTGGTGAAACATCATTTTTTTTGTTGTTGGTAGTAATTAACATTGAAAGTAAACCTAAACAGTCCCCTCTACTGCGAAAGCCAATAGTTTTTTTCAACCGGTAAAATGTGTATGACGTACGTATGATGAATGCAAGGGAGTTGAATGAATGATGCATACACAACAAATCGGTTGGGCATGACGGAGGGGGCCTATTGTGGGACAGAATAGGGATACAAAACTGAGGGGGCACAATATTCAAACTTTTTGCACCCTCGTGGCGCAAGGCCTGGGTCTCACCCGTGGGTCCCCGCAGTATGAGTACACCAAGTCCGCACTAACGAGATTTATTACATAGTGACAGTAATTAAGTGACTTATTGGGGTCTTTGCTGCTACTGTACGTGTGTGTGTGTGTGTGTGTGTGTGTGTGTGTGTGTGTGTGTGTGTGTGTGTGTGTGTGCGCGCCCTTTGTGGCTCAAGTGCGCTGAGGCTGCCGAAAGCTATATGATTAGCGCCGTGCATCCTGGCGTATTTTGGGAGGCCCACTGTTATTGTAATTCTTCTGTGAAGTCATTTTGGCAACATTTGGGGGCTGGTTGCTTTTTCCCCTGTCTTTTCTACAGCTTGTCTGGGAAGGACTGATATACCCCTTGTGCCTCGCTGCAGTTCAGAAGACGCTAATAGTCCAGGGTAGAATGAGAATGTATTAGGCTTATTTCAGTCAGTTAAGGTAATGGGGAAGATTAACATAAGGATAACTGAATTTAGCCCCGGAGTAAGTGAACGCTTATTGGATTTCAATTTGAGTGGAGTGTCTTAGTGCCAGAAAGGCCACACACACAAAGTCTCTCTTATACACTCCCTCTTTGACACACACCTGACACAATCCCCTTTTTAACATGCGTTCAACATCAAAAGAACAAAAATCCTCGCTGTAACCAAGGTCATTATAGTGGTAGCAGTTGATTTTATTCTTCAATAACGCAGACGGTTGATGAATCTTATGGTATCCCCTTATCAGGAATGTAAGTACGGCATTCAGCACATGTACCCCATGTTTGCCTGTGGCATAGTGTAGAGAAAGAGCTCGAAACGTACTGACGCCCGAGTGTCCTTCATCCTGCTGATGCATCTCTGTGTTAGAATTGGAAACACCACCCACATCCCGTCTTAGGAGGAAACTCACAAGGAAAATCCTTTCAAAAATCTTTCACTTGTCTGCGAGACAATAACATTCAACCATCCCATTGTCAAGGTAATCATTCACATAGTCCTTTAAAAGTGACCAGCTCTTCTACACTGGTATCAGTCCCACATAGAGAACTATTAGAAATGATGTTCTGACAGTCTGCCGGTAGTGAGGAATTCTTCTTCTGTTCCACTAGTTGATGAGGACGTCTCCAATGAACACTACACCAGTGATCTTGTATCGTTTTAAGTACAGTCCCTGGGTTAAGGGACATTGCTTCAGCATTCAGACAGTAGATTCTCATCATCTGTAACGAAGGAAACAAAAAAGTGAAAGTAACACATCCGCGTTTCAAGAGAAATTGATATTTCACACAGATTTCCCTAATATGCCGACCCTCGTTATGAGCAAAACTTGATACGGACCTTCCCATTTTGGACCCAGTGTGCCTGTTACATATTTGTTTTACCATCATGGGTAACTCCTGGAAGCATACTTTGAGTCTGTGTAGGTATTAGCCGTTTTTCCTTCCGCCTGTTTGCGTGCTTCTGTCAAAGCCACCAGTTCCTGTGTTGATGTTCCTGCAGCTAATGTGCCTGTCACTATGCCATTGTCCGTTGCCCAGCCTAGTTTCTTCACACCCACCTCCACAACTCTTGAACAGTCTGTGTATAAGATCAACTCCGGTTTTTCCAACGGATGACTCTTAATAAACCCGTCAAGAGAGCTGATCCAAAACCGACTCCCAACAGTCGTGTTCAATGTAATGTGGCATCTGGAGGAAGCATCAGAGGAGCTGGATTACATGGTGTGCCACGTTGGATGATGATGTTAGGAGCCTCCAACACAATTGACCGTTTGTTCCAACGAGCAGCTGTGACCTGTGCAGCTTGATTCAATGTCAAAAGAGTATGAATAATTTGTGAACACTTGATAGTAAGACGGTGGTGGAGAACAAGCGATGCCACCATCGACACAGTGACGCAAGTAGCCTGCATAGCTCTGAGACAGGGACCCCATCCCAAACACACAACATCCAGCTTCTTCGAATAGTAGCCTACAGGATTCTGACAATCACCATGGTCTTGTGTCAGCACTGAGGTCATGTGGCCATCTTTTTCAGGAACAAAGAGGGTGAAAGGTTGGCCTGAGTCTGGAATGCCCACAACCGGCACTGATGACAGAGCTAGTTTAAACTTGCCAAAAACCTTTTGCTGTTCTTCCGTGAAGGCTACAGAGTCTTTTGAATCAGGGCCTCCCTTGAGGAGGTCGTTAAGGGGTTGTGCAATGTTTGGCGAAGGGGTCCACCCAGCATCTGTTATAGTTGCACATTCCCATGAAGGAGCAAAGTTCTTTAATAGTAGTGGGCTCCTTGGCAGCTTGTATGGCAGCCGTACGACTTTGTGTCATCTCTCTCTTTCCCTGTGAGACCAGTTAACCAAGGTAGATAACCTGTGATTGCATGAGTTGGGCCTCCTTAGGGACAGATTTATGGCCTTTGGCATGCAAGTGGTCTAACAGTGACTTTAACATGCGTTTCCTCATCTTCTGATGCCAATTATATATCAACATATTGTATGACATCTGAGGGAGATCTTGGAGATGTCTCCGCAATGCCTGATGGTAAATCAACGGACTATTATTAAGGCCCATAGGAGTCCCTGTCCACTGATACTGTTGACCAGCCACAGAAAAGGCAAGCCATGGACGGACCTCTGGATGTAAGAGTACCAACCAGAACCCATTAGCCATATCAATAACTGAGAACCCAGAGTGAGCAGGTGATAATGAGGAAAACAATGGTTGAGGTGTCAGCCAACAGTGGAGTGAGCTAGGAGATGGCTCCATTTGCATTCCTATAGTTGATTTTTTTCACTGGCCATACTGGGCTATTAGAGGCAGAATGTGTCTTTTCAACTATAACCCTGTCCCATAGATCTTTAATCACTACTTTAGTAGCACCCATAGCTTCCTTGCTAATGGGATATTGTTTTGTGCAAGGTGGGACAACACCTGTCAAGTACACTTGTTCCATATCCAATGTTCCACACTTGTTTTTCTTCGCAGTCCAAATAGGATGGTTCTGAACTGTAGAGCCCTGCAGTTGTCTAATTTGCCACATCACCTTTCCTTCAGAGATGTTCAGTGTAGAGTCAAGTTGCATTATAACATTAAGGCCTAAAATAGGTTGTTCAAAGGAGCCTATCCACACTCCTGCATTATTCTTCATTGGACCAATAGAAATGTATAATGGTTTGGTCTGTTTCATATCTGTCTCACCCCCCCCCCGTAGCTCTCATCTTCTTGCCCGTGTACTGAGGACATATATGTTTTGCATAAGATATGGGCACTCATATCTACAGCAACAGACAAAAAAGTTGTTAACCATCATGTTCACATATATTCCATCCAATTTAATATGTACACCATCTGAGATAGGATGTAAGAGGGGTCTGTTAGTTCACCTCCATGGCATCCAGCAAACTCTGCTGCTGAGCCGGAAAGAGCTTCTTATATTTCTGCATTAGCATTGTGTCATTGGGGCTGTTGTTCTGTTTCTAATTTCCCTTAGATGGACTCTGCTTCTCCTGGCCATTCCTCATAAGGACAGGTTTCCTTTCCCGACAATCTCGTTGCCAGTGACCAGAAATCCCGCAGTAATGACATACACCGGGTTTCTCTTCTGCTGAACGAATAATGTCGGTTTCACGTGGAACCTGCACAACTCTGATGACAGCTCGTATATCATGTTGATTTATGTCCCTGTCCAGTCGTGACCGCCTGTAAATGAAGTTGCCATAGTTTTGTCTCTCCCAGTCAGTAGTTGTGGAAACAATTTGTTTTCTGCAAATCATCGTGTATGGATTGCATCAACTGATGGGTGACTGCCCCATTTTTGGAGGAATTGAGTGCATCTCCATCTTCCATGTCAGATAACCCACTGTGTCTAACCACCTCTGCTCTATAAACCTTCTTCAAGTACGCCATGTTCAGGGTTGCTCAAAACAAAGGCTAATAATTGTAACCCATCATAAGGATATCGATTGTAGAGTTTCTTATATCGCTTCAAATGGTCCCACGTCTTCATACCCACGTCTCGTGGATGCTTCAGTCTTTGACCATTCATCCAACTGTTTTGGAGATGCTGATTTGTGTGTGAATCATATCACTGGAGGTTTGTCTTTAGTACCTTTTTACAGCCTGTGTTCTGGTTGGCCTAAGAAATTGTTTCGTCACCGCTGTCAGAATCTGTTGACTCAAAGCCAGGTAGTGCTGACCAGATGCTTGAAACCTGATCTGCCTTGCGCAATTCAGTGCGAGGAATAGATGGAGGGAACAGAGAGCCCACAGGTGGGGGTCAAGTCTTGCTTTTTCACCCGTATCTCCTCCTACAATAGTTGAATTTCTCATTTTAAGGTTTTTATCTGTTCACCAAGAACCCTCAAACTCTCTATATCTCTCTGCAATGTCAATGAGTTAGACATTCTCTGTATTTTTCCCCAAGCGTTTTGAATTTCAGACATATTCCATCGTTGTCAACAATGACAGAATATCAATTTATTATCTCGTGCCTACTCTCCTCTACTTTGAAATGGTTCTTTATATCACTAGACAGTGAATTCAAAATCTCTTTTATATTCACATCCGTATCAGCCGTTCCGCCCTTCTCCAGAGTGGTTTTCTCACTTAAAAATGGCATTACATTAACGTCAAAAGTTGTATAATATATATCTTATATATTTACTTAACCTCATATATATATATATATATATATTACATACATACAACCCCTTGAGGACTCTAACCTCTTATCTTCTAGAACACTAATTGTTTCTGCAGGGCCTGGTTAACCATAAAAACATGTGTTCACTTCAAAAGCTCACAAGGCTTACATTTCCCACACATGTAAAAATTGCTACTCAAATAGCAACTCACTTCTATGCAATAGGAAGGTTTCACACCCTTAATCAATTATGGCTTATTTAACTGATAGGGCTTTAACAAAAGCACTCAAACCTTCAATAGAGAAAAGGACTAACCTTTAATAAAAGGACTCAAACCTTTAACTAGAGGACTCAAACCCTTATACATCACAGATACGTATCACTCATTGCATGCACTCATTTTAATCTGCTTTGGTTCTTCTAAATGACATGGGTCTAGACTCACCCAGGAATATGATATGTCATCAATCAGGAGATTAAGAGTTGACTCCCATGGTGGGTTGCGCTCAGCCCTCTCTCTTTCACCCAGGGTCAACACACAGCTGATGAGTTGTTCCTTGTTGTTGGTCACGACCAATTCATCCGGGTCATGGTACCAAGTGTTATCAGTTGATGTTATTCTTCAATAACACAGATCCCAAAGCAAATCAGGGGGAGAAATATAGGTTTATTCAAAGAGAACAAATCATTGATGTTATGCTGGGAAGTAGATGTTCATTCGTCCCTGTCCTCAGTGATTCTCCACAGATCAAAGCGACATTATGCAATTTATAACCCCCAACCCTAGCCTGTGGTTGACCAATTAGAATTCCTTGGCCTTTGGCCAATGGCCAAATAACAAGTATCCTGCGTCAAGGTCAATGTATAGACCATTCGAACCAATGAAAACTTGCCACATGTAGCTATGAGTCCAGGACTGAAACTCCTTCACCGATTCTAAAACAGATGTAGAAATGAAAAACAACTATTTCCATTGATTGTTAATTCCCGATTGACCTCTAGTCCTCTGTGTTGTGAATTATCTTTAAATATCTTTACAATAGTAAACTAAAACTAATCATGAACAAACAATTTAGTACACTGAAATAAAATAATTAACAATCCTGTTTGAAAAACTCTTTGACTCCAAAAGTAACAAAAAATAAATGAAAATCCCCATAAGTTCAGTTTAGTTTTTTTTGGGGGGGGGACAATAACCTAATGGGTTTAGTGGGGTTTTCAAGCTTCTGAATCTGGTGGGTCACATTGAGTTTGGGTGCGTTCATGTTGGTGACCGCCTTTAAAAGTGTGTTGCATCGTGGGTAAGACAATTGTCCGACTTGCACCTCATGTCGACGGCATGAACAAAACTCATGTGATCAAAGGTCATAAAGTTGTGCTAACACTATGCTATACTCATTCACTGCCACTGAAGTGCTGGTTGTAGCGTGTCGAAGTAGGGAGAATGTGCATTTTACGGCTTGTAAAAACGCTGAACAAAGTGTTGACAGTGCTGGATAACAACTTAAACATGAACTTACACATAAAACAGATGCTTTTTACTCTCTAGTCATGGTTTTAAAAGTTTCAAAATCTTACAGTATCAACTTCACTGTGCGTTTGAGGCTTCTTTTTGCAGTCTATGGCTAAAGAAAACTGTGCAGACACGAGCTATCTGATTGGCCAGCGGTAGGCCTATAGGTACACTTGATTTGCTCTCTGGGTCTGCCGGGTAGGCATAGTTCTACTTTCAGACACATGAAATGATTCAAATTGGGAACACTTTGCCTTCCCGGTGCTAGGGCTGTTGAATCATGTGCACCTACCACGAACAGCGCAAAACGTATATAAAAAAATTGGAATGCAAGACTGTTTGTTTTACAGAAATGTTTGGTGATCAACTAGGAAAGCCTTGGAGATTGACCAGTCGTGATCGACCGGTTGGTGACCGGTTGGTTCAACTCTCCAGTAGTAGGTGCTGCCCTGCCTATAGTTTTTTTCTTATAGTGGATATTACAATGATTGTATTTTACAGCATAGATTCCACATCACAATACGTTGACAAATTACGCTAAAACAACATTGACTCAACCAGTTTGTGCCCAGTCGGGTTGATGTCACACAGAGTATCTGTGCATGTGCACGGGTGCGCTTCATTCTGCTACAACGTGGTAGCTACAGGACCAAAACGGCTGAGAAGTTTAGAGTCGCGCTTCAACGCTCCTGGATGTTGCGGAAATTGAACCACTACCACTGTTAACTTCATTCATTACATTACATGAGTCTACCTTTGGGGCGACAGGTAGCCTCGTGGTTAGAGCGTCGGGCCAGTAACTGAAAGGTTGCTGGATTGAATCACCGAGCTGACACGGTTCAAATGTGTCGTTCTGCCCCTGAACAAGGCAGTTAACCCACTGTTCCCTAGTAGGATGTCATTGTAAATAAGATTTTGTACTTATGACTCGAAATATACATTTGTTTTTATAAAACGAAATAGAAACTAGTAAAGTTACTCTGAAATTAAAATAAAACCTTTAAATCTTAACCTAACCTATGACCTGACCCATCACTTCATGTATTACTTCCCCACAGTGGCAAGATGTGATGTCCCAAAATCCATCCCAAAAGCCTCACAGACATAGGTTACTTTCTGTCCCTAACACAAAAACGGACACTAAATAATATAAAATTGAAATATACATTTGTTTTTATAAAAATGTAACTAAATAGAAATGAGTAAAAAGACTCTGAAATCTAATTGAAACTAAACTGAATTTCAAATAAAACTCTTAAAACTAATAGAAATAAAAACAAACACAAAAACCCCAAACTATAGTAACCTTGGCTGTGACCTTTTTTATTGTCTGTGTATGAGGAAAATATGTTTCATAAAAATGTATTAGGTGCAGTGTGTGTTTATATGAGAGCGAGCGAGAGAAAGCATGTGTGTGCGTGTGTGTGTGTTTGAGTTTCTGTCTGCTGGTAATGAGCATGCTTTTTGTCTGTGAAAGTGTGTTTATAGTGTTGACAGTTGTAATAAACAAACAGCCAGGCGTTAAAGGTGAAGTTCACCACAAAACACTTATGGGCCCTTTATAAAACACTTGCCTTGCTGATTGTCAGTACCCCAGACAGTCTCTGGTTCCATTGTTTGAGTATTTAGATTTCTGTATTTTTATATCAAAATGCTGAATTTCCCGAAATTAACTAAAATGCATAAAAAATGATGTATTTAATATTACATAAACAATGACTGGTGTCTCGGCATTGAATTGCCAAACAAAGAGACGAGAGAGGGCGCAAGGAGTATGCAATTGAGATCTTCCCACAGAATTCTACGCGCCCGGGCCAGATTAATCTAATCCCCTCATTGAATAGAACGGGTGATCCCATTCAAGACAACGATGTCATAATGGGTGGACTGCAGGCTATTGCAAACGTACCCATAGGAGCCGTGCGGTAAGGAAAAGCAGGAAGTGCACCCATCAATCTGTGCTGTGGGTTGTTTAATCCACTCAACTGAAATGAAAGAAAATACATTCCTTTGCATGAGCCACATCAGTTAGCATTATTTGAATGAACATTTCACATTACCATGGAAATTATTGCATCACGCACAGCAAGCGGTACTGATGTACCAAGTCTGGAACCAACAGGACCCTAAACAGCTTCTGCCCCCAAGCCATAAGACTGCTAAATACACTTGAAGTCAGAAGTTCACATACTCCACACTTACAGTTGAAGTCGTAAGTTTACATACACCTTCGCCAAATAAATTTAAACTCAGTATTTCACAATTCCTGACATTTAATCCTAGTAAAAATTCCCATGTCTTCGGTCAGTTAGGATCACCACTTTATTTTAAGAATGTGAAATGACAGAATAATAGTAGAGAGTGATTTGTTTCAGATTTGATTTATTTCATCACATTCCCAGTGGGTCAGAAGTTTACATACACTCAATTAGTATTTGGTAGCATTGCCTTTAAATTGTTTATCTTGGGTCAAACTTTTCGGGTAGCCTTCCACAAGCTTCCCACAATAAGTTGGGTGAATTTTGGCACATTTCTCCTGACAGGGCTGGTGTAACTGAGTCAGGTTTGTAGGCCTCCTTGCTTGCACACGATTTTTCAGTTCTGACCACAAATTTTCTATAGGATTGAGGTCAGGACTTTGTGATGGGCACTCCAATACCTTGACTTTGTTGTCCTTAAGCCATTTTGCCACAACTTTAGAAGTATGCTTGGGGTCATTGTCCATTTGGAAGACCCATTTGTGACCAAGCTTTAACTTCCTGACTGATGTCTTGAGATGTTGCTTCAATATATCCACATCATCTTCCTGCCTCATGATGCCATCTATTTTGTGAAGTGCACAAGTCCCTCTTGCAGCAAAGCACCCCCACAACATGATTCTGCCACCCCCGTGCTTCAAGATTGGGATGGTGTTCTTCGGCTTGCAAGCCCCCACCTGTTTCCTCCAAACATAACGGCCAAACAGTTCTATTTTGAATCATCAGTCCAGAAGAAATTTCTCCAAAAAGTATGATATTTGTCCCCATGTGCAGTTGCAAACCATAGTCTGGCTTTTTATGGTGGTTTTGGAGCAGTGGCTTCTTCCTTGCTGAGCGTCCCTTCAGGTTATATCGATATAGGACTCATTTTACTGTGGATATAGATACTTCTGACCTGTTTCCTCCAGCATCTTCACAAGGTCCTTTGCTGTTGTTCTGGGATTGATTTGCACTTTTCGCACCAAAGTACGTTCATATCTAGGAGACAGAATGCGTATCCTTCCTGAGCGACGGCTGCGTGGTCCCATGGTGTTTATACTAGCATACTATTGTTTGTACAGATGAACGTGGGACCTTCAGGCGTTTGGAAATTGCTCCCAAGGATGAACCAGACTTGTGGAGGTCTACAATTTTTTTTCTGAGGTCTTGGCTGATTTATTTTGATTTTCCCATGATGTCAAGCAAAAAGGCACTGAGTTTGAAGGTAGGCCTTGAAATACATCCACAGGTACACCTCCAATTGACTCAAATGATGTCAATTAGCCTTTCAGAAGCTTCTAAAGCCATGACATAATTTTCTGGAATTTTCCAATGATTGCATGACGTTACTGATGGCGTTCCACAATATTACACTGCCATCATTCGGCTAGCTAAAGTTAGGCTGAATGATTTTTACCACCAGCTCCTCCTTGGCTGTTTTTTCAACCGGGGCGATGTTGGGAGGTAGGTTTGGTGTGTCAACTTTGAAGTATGGGTCTTTGTATATGACCTGTTAATCTTCCCGCCACTTGACAGCCTGCTGGACCAACCGGGTTCTAAAGTTGAATGTCTTCAGTTCAGACACTCTTCTCTACCCAATCCTTATCGTTATGTTATCCTGTCCTACTGCCTATCCTGTCAATCTGCACATGGCTGCAGATTGACGAGGGCGGCGTTTTCTGAGCTAAACTGACCGAGACGCACCTCCAACAACACATAAAACCTCACATAATTTTGCCTAAAAACAATTAAAAATTCTCTCAACCAATGGCAAATTGACTTTTTGGGTGAGCGCTGATGCTACCTTGTGATAAGCACTGCCCACTTGGTCAAAGGCAGGGGGCGCAAAATATTTTGCTTCTCCATTCCCAGCACTCCCCTCAAGGGTGCTGTTGGAGAGATGCATCGCTGCGGCTCTCCACCAACGTTCCGTCAAAAATAATATCTATGATAAATCATGTAGCAGATATAGGATATGGTAGAAAGAGGATGTGGCCTTTTCTGTAGCTTACAGGCTGGAGATGAAATGTATGACAATGTAATGAGACGGACCCTTTTAACATCATGCTTCTCCGATCAAATAGCCTAATCTAAATGGCACGCAATCAAATAAAAAAATGTGATGTCATGTTAACAAACATCCTAAAAACAGGACAGGTCAAAGTAAAATGGCCAGTATAGAATAGACCATCACAACTGTTGTCCAGGAGTTTCATCCCATTGTCATTATCAGTGGTTTCAAGTTTGACAAATTGATCATAGCTTAAAAAGTAAAATTGATTAGTCATAGGAATCTGGACAAAAAAAAAGCCAATGCAAACAGCCTGTTTAACAAAATGGTGGGCCTACCACATGGATAGGCAGCAGTGGAGGTTCCTCTGAGGAGGAAGGGGAGGACCACCTCTTCAGTGAATTTCAGAAAATAAATGGGCCTAGGCCTATAAAACATAAAATATTACAGGCCGAGGGATAATTAGCCGTATTGATGATGGCACAATATATTTACATTTACGTAATTTAGCAGACGTTCTAATCCAGAGCGACTAACAGGAGCAGTTAAGATTAAGAGCAATACTCATGGGCACAGACAGATTTTTCATCTTCTCGGCTCTGGGATTCGAACCAGCAACCTTTCGGTTACTGGCCCAAAACTCTAACCGAAAGGCTACCTGCCACAATGCTATTGATGGCTCTCTTGGTCTTGTATACTTGAGGAATGTACTACCACTATTAACTTTATACTTATTACACTGTTTCGTAATATACATTCATGTTTATGTAGACCCAGATTCTGAAGTGCGTGTGTCCCATACATTATTTTTCTATGGCGCACATCCACTCGTTAGCCAGCATGTCGTCATTGTCAGACAAACTTGAAGGGGAGTACAGTAGGCAGTTACATTATGGGGTGTAGGCAGGATACTCGAAAATACAGCTATTTATTTTCATCTTAGAGAGCAATATAAATATACCCTGTGAGTAATAATGGCCAAAACACTTACGCTTCAGAGAGCTTCCCATTTGGACTGTGAAGTGTGGCATGGCGTTTCCAAGGTGATCCTGGGCATTCTAAAGAAAGTCTCCAACACACCAGGATTGATGAGGGACAAGAAATCGTAGTGGTTTAGTTACGTACACACACGCCATCTTCAGCTGGATCGTCAGTCTGATGTTCTATTTCCTCCATTATCGGAAAACAGTCTGTTGGTATGTCCAGCAACTGCACCAGCAGTCGCCGTGCGTTCTTGGAAGAGCCTGTGTTTCCTCAACATCTGCTCGCTCCTGTCTCTCTTTTCTCTCGGTCAGCCCGCAAACGGAACAACTCAGCCTCAGTATACTCCGGCTCAAACCGATATGGTACTACAATTTCCTCTTGGTTCTCGAATCTGACATTCTTTACTCTAATCAAATTTTACGAGGGCAGTAAATACTGTGAGGGAGTGAGAACAGAAAATTGATTGCTTTACATCCTTCAGCCACACCGACCTAGGTCTCGACTCGCATGATTCCATCCCTGTCATTTAGCTTCAGACATTCAAAAGGCCAACCATTTCCAGTTGAAGAGCTCTGCCAGAATCAGCACATTGTAGAGACCCAAATTCCCAGGGCATGCAGAGAAAAGGATAAAGGAAAGTCATGAAGGGCGAGTAGAGAGAGAATGCTAAAGAAGAGAAAGAGCAGTAAATTTGAAGCATAATGGTCACATTTGAGAGCTGTGCAGGCGTCAAAAAGGAGTGAGGGGATGGACGTTATCGCCGTGAGACTGACACGGTCAAACAGACACAGACAGTCAAGAGCCCCCGAGTGTAAAAAGATAGGATCGTGTCGTAGACGGACCGAGTTCACAGCAGCCACTTTTGCAAAAGAGTAAGATAGATGGGATAACGAATTAGAGAGTGACTATTTCAATAAAGTGATAGTTGCGATACAAACAGGTTTCCGCATGCATTTTCTGAACACAAACAGGCAGAAATATACCCACATAGAAATACAAAAAACTAAATTTAATGAAGCACACCCACACAATCACTCATATAACACCTATACAGACAGACAGACACAGTCAGACAGACACACACGCATACACACACACACTGGACTCACCAAGACTTGCCACATTGAAAAACACCCCCACCACAAACACACTCCAAATACCAAAAAGCTGGACTCACCCAGAAGAGGAGGTTGAAGAAGACCATGCCGTAACGCAGGCCCCTCATGCAGCCCTCAGCCATCCTGCAGCGCCGCAGCTCTAGGAGGAAGATGAAGGAGAGGTCCAGATAAAACACCACATACTTCTTCCCCTGCGAGGTGTTGTAGCGGCCTTTAGCCGCCTGCGGCCCAGGCGCCGTGTGGAAGCCAAACGCAAAGGGCGGACGTTTATACTCGTACTCGCCACTGTAGCTGTGGAAGCCCGAGGTGAAGGGCGGCGTCTCGGGCTTGCTGTCCAGTGAGGGACTGCGCCGGTACGGCGTCTCGTCCGTGCTCGAGCGCCTCATGGACGAACTGGAGGTGAGACGCTAGCGACAGCTGAAGTTTTAATTCAACCCGTTCCTTCAAGAGCTTCAAGTGGTCTTTGAGAGCCCACACAAAAAAAGTCGCTTAAGACCTGAACAGAGACACAAAGTCCAAACAACGTGTGCTCAGGGGACAAATGTTCAGAGTTGTGGTGCCAGTAATGTGGAACAGCAACTGTTCCCAATAGTTTCTAAGCTAACCAGCCTACAGTGTTTTCACCACAGAAACTGAAGCACGATCAGGCATGTAGTCCAACTGTGCCCCTGCAGTGATAGACCAGCTAAGATTAAAACACATCACCTCAAATTTCTTACGTTGCTTACTCCTACAACACCTGTATATTCCGGTTTCCCTTTGCTTAATCCTACAACAGCTGTTCGTTATTATGTTCCTTTCCTGAATCCCACAACTACTGTACAGCTGTCTATCACTTGAAAAATAAGATTTCGTTTTTCCAATTCCTGCTAATCTTAGATCAATCGGACGCACATATTCGCAGAAGCGCTTGGCACTACCCGAACTGCTCTAATCTGGTCGGTCTGCTGAGTGATATGTCACACCTGGTAACATTAGAAATTCCGGAGCAGGTGCGCTCTGGCAGAGAAAACAGCTACTGTTGACGACGACAGTGTTTTAGCCAATCAGTCTCTTTTACACCAGAACCACTTCTTCATTAAGAACGCACGCTAGTAGTCCATCCAGTTTGAATTGATTCTGAATGTTCACCAGTGCCCATTGTCTTGGCTTCACTTTCCCTCACATGCAGAAAAGTTCAAAAGAGAGAAGATGTGCAGACCAAGAGACAACACTGAGGGTGAATGTGTGGGGATGAGTGAAGGGAAAGATCCACAAGAAAAGGATAGGTAACTGAAATGAGGAGAGCATTCTTTGGTTTCCATTAGGTGATCGCTCTATCACTTTCCTTGTCTGGTTTTCCTGTTCGTTCTTTTTCCTCCTCTCTAACTCCCCCTCTCTGCTTTTCCTCTGTCCCCCCTTCCAACAGCTGCTGTTTTGCAGGTCTACCTGCTACTTGTCTCACTGCCTCTCTCCTTCTTCACCTCGGCCTCCCTCCCTTTCTGTCTATCCGTTCTGATGTAGACACATTTCCTTAATTTCCACAGTCCAGCCTGTAGTGCGTTGTATTAGGGCAGGGTTCCCTCTCCTCCTCTTTTCTCCCTCCCTTCTGTGCGCCTGTTCGTTTGTTTTCTCCTCTTTCTCTATGGGTGGGTAACAAGAGTAAAGTATCCGCCAGGGTCATGGCCAGAAGAAGAAGAAGAGAGACACATTCCTTGGAGAGAAAAAAAAGACTGCAGTGTCATAGCAACCGTCCAGCCTGCCTAAAGCTCTCTCTCTCTCTCTCTTTCTCTCTCCCTCCCTCACTCTCTCGCTTACTGTCTCGCATTCACTCACACTATTTCAGCACTCCCCTTCTACTCCTTGATAACTGTCCCCAAATCCTGACAGTGAGATGGGTTGGAGCAGTCATTCACAGCCTATAGCCACACCCTACTACAGAGCTGAGCCAATCCGCTTCCTGCATCCCATCCTCCCTCTCTCTCTATCCCTCTCTCTCGTTCTCTCTCTCTCTCTCTCTCTCTGACACACACAAACACGTGAGCCTTAACCCCACACAAAAGAGGACCTGCTCCTTGTTTAATAACATACCAGCAAGAAGCTAGTGCTCCCTCTCTCTCTTTCTCTCCATCTCACTCCACATTCCACAGTGCTTCTCTCACTCAAACCTGAAACTCTATATACGCTTGACTACAGTCGTGTTTTCAACCTCTATCCCCCGACAGGACCAAACATACCCACACAGTGCAGCTAGAATCCCATGCTGCAAGCAACTCTCCCTAGACGTGCAAAAGCATTAATATAGATGGGAAACGCACTGCCTCACACTGCTGCACCTGACAGACGATCAGACAAAACAACAACACGCTCCACAACTCCGACGACCATCTGGGTCAAAACAATGAATTGTGACGAAGGCTTTGTTTTTAATAACAAAAAGGCCCATTATGATTGAACTTGTATTTTACTCACCAAGATGCCAGTAGCAGAATATTGAACTTTCCGTTTGTTCTTAGACGCACATGTTAGACTGCAAGGCGGCGAGTTACTGATAAGCCTATAATTGTTCATTGCTTGCTATTGATGTTCGGTAATTGTGTGGATCATCTAAAACATAGCATTTGTGTTGATTTAAAGCGCAATCCTATACTGTGTAATATACCTATCAAAAATGATTTTCCATAAATCCTCACGTATTGCTGAACATACAAAATAAGGAAGGCATAAACGTCCTGGAATGTAGCACAGTTCCCTGTAGATATGTGTATCAGTCCATCAGGTTTACAGCATAACCTCCCTTCTGCAGGCGTAGAGAACCATGCCTGGTAGCCCCATCTCAAATACAAAACCAAGCAATGATAAACTACATTATGACAATGTAATGATAAACTAACATAGCAGTGGAGGCTGGTCCAGGTGAGAAGGGGAAAACGGACCTCTTTTGTACATTTGGGTAAAACACATAAAACATATTCAGACAATATGGATAATTGAATGTAAATACTATACACATACAGACACATTAATGTTCTACCTCTATACCCTTGCTATTGTAGGCTTGGCTTTATTTCAGACCCACAGAGAATGAATGAGTACCAGGCTATTATACATGTGACTTGGTCGGTCAGTTGGCGCGTTGACAGTTTACAGTGAAACTCTGAGGCTCAGCAGGTGGTTAAATGCACTACACGTTAGAAGCCACTTTCAATAAAACAGACTAAATGACCAGGAAATACAATAGTCTTAAAGTAGGGGAGAAGACTGTGAGGCTACATTGTAATGTAGTCATCGTAGATTAGCAGACCCCCTACGTCCTAGTCAAGGACACTTAATAGAAGAGTAATCTATACCGCTGGGACGTGAAATTATTATTTTGTGATGTGAACTAATGGTTATGGTTGTGGAGTGACATCAATATGTTCATGCTGAGGCCAAGTCAATGGCATGCTAGATCAATGTTAATTATCAACGCTTGAATATTGAGAGCGGGACTGTCTCAATGGGATGTAGATGAATGGTCACGAACTGTGGGTCGGAGACCCAGTGGTGGATCGTGACTGGAGTACAGGTTGGTTGGAGGATTTAAATAAATAAAATATGACTATGTAGCTAATTCCTTCAAGCTGGCCAAAAGATGTCCTTAAAATGTCCACATTTTCCATCAAAGATTCATTTATTTTACTACATATTATCTTTCTATTGCCTCTGTTTTTCAGCTGCACAAAAAATATATGGTGAGTCCCATGTAGTGGAAAATGTTAATTGGATGAAGATCCAAGGGTTTTATTGTGGAAGGAGGCAGGGGAAAATTGACTTTCCACACAGCGGAGATCAGTACAATTACCAGATACCAAACCCAGTAAAATAAACCAAGAGAAAAACAACAGTTGACATCTATATTTGTTCCCCTCTGAAGAGCAACGGTAGATTACCTCTCCTAGTGTGAAACAACAAAGGAAATGGAACTTTAATAATTCATCAAATCTACCACAAAGCCTCCACACACACAGCCTCTATGGAACTGATTTGTATTTGATTTGCAGTCATACTGGGCAGTGCGTATCTAAACACAGTTCCACACAGTCCACACTTACAGTTGAAGTCGTAAGTTTACATACACCTTCGCCAAATACATTTAAACTCAGTTTTTCACAATTCCTGACATTTAATCCTAAAACAAATACCCTGTCTTAGGTCAGTTAGGATCACCACTTTATTTTAAGAATGTGAAATGTCAGAATAATAGTAGAGAGAATGATTTATTTCAGCTTTTGTTTCTTTCATCACATTCCCAGTGGGTCAGAAGTTTACATACACTCAATTAGTATTTGGTTGCATTGCCTTAAATTGTTTAACTTGGGTCAAACGTTTCAGGTAGCCTTCCACAAGCTTCCCACAATATGTTGGGTGAATTTTGGCCCATTCCTCCTGACAGAGCTGATGTAACTGAGTCAGGTTTGTAGGCCTCCTTGCTCACACACACTTTTTCAGTTCTGCCCACAAATGTTCTATAGGATTGAGGTCAGGTCATTGTGATGGCCACTCCAATACCTTGACATTGTTGTCCTTAAGCCATTTTGTCACAACTTTGGAAGTATGCTTGGGGTCATTATCCATTTGGAAGACTCATTTGCGACCAAGCTTTAACTTCCTGAATGATGTCTTGAGATGTTGCTTCAATATATCCACATCATCTTCCTGCCTCATGATGCCATCTATTTTGTGAAGTGCACCAGTCCCTTCTGCAGCAAAGCACCCCCACAACATGATGCTGCCACCCCCATGCTTCAAGGTTGGGATGGTGTTCTTCGGCTTGCAAGCCTCCCCCTTTTTCCTCCAAACATAATGATGGTCATTATGACCAAACAGTTATATCTTAGTTTCATCAGACCAGATGACATTTCTCCACAAAGTACGATCTTAGTCTCCATGTGAGGTTGCAAACCATAGTCTGGCTTTTTTTATGGTGGTTTTGGAGCAGTGGCTTCTTCCTTGCTGAGCAGTCTTTCAGGTTATGTCGATTATAGGACTCGTTTTATTGTGGATATAGATACTTTGTACCTGTTTCCTCCAGCATCTTCACAAGGTCCTTTGCTGTTGTTCTGGGATTGATTTGCACTTTTCACACCAAAGAGACAGAATGTGTCTCCTTCCTGAGCGGTATGACGGCTGCGTGGTCCCTTGGTGTTTATACTTGCGTACTATTGTTTGTACAGATGAACGTGGTACCTTCAGGCGTTTGGAAATTGCTCCCAAGGATGAACCAGACTTGGAGGTCTACCATTTTTTTTCTGAGGTCTTGACTGATTTATTTGTATTTTCTGATGATGTCAAGCAAAGAGGCACTGAGTTTAAAGGTAGGCCTTGAAATACATCCACAGGTACACCTCCAATTGACTCAAATATTGTCAATTAGCCTATCAGAAGATTCTAAAACCATGACATCATTTCCTGGAATTTTCCAAGCTGTTTAAATGCACAGTCAACTTAGTGTATGTAAACTTCTGACCCACTGGAATTGTGATACAGTGAATTAGAAGTGAAATAATCTGTCTGCAAACAATTGTTGGGAAAATTACCGAGAAATTTGTGGAGTTGTTGAAAAACGAGTTTTAATGACTCCAACCTAAGTGTATGTAAACTTCCGACTTCAACAAGTATATCAACACTGGGTGGTATTCAATCAAACTCACACTGCAGGAAACCATGCACGGCACTAAATGGATTTAACAAATGTGGATCCAGCACCCAACTTTTTTTGAAAGAATAATTTGTAAGTGAGCACATTGTCTATTATCTCATCTTAATTACAGCGAATAGTGAAACAAACATCAAAACAGAACATCGGTCTCAGCCCTAAATAAACTATAGTGATATGTGAGAGGGCACCTGCCATCCATCCATCCATCCATCCATCACACTTCCCAGCCCGGGAACAGTGTCAAAAGGTGCCAGCCTGATGCTGATCTCGTCACACCTTCTAACAGCCCCTGTGAAAACCTCTTCACCCGCCACAACCAGGATGTACGCATATCTGTCAGATCTCTCAGTGATGTTACGAGCCTAATCCATATTCACCGACATCAGCTTTATTTCCCTGTTATAGGAGAATAATCTTCTCCGCTCAATTTCTATGCAGAGTCGAGGAATGCTTTCTTTGTGCATCGGCACATGCAGATTACAAACATTACTGGGAATGAGTGAGTTTCTAATGAATGGGTGTTGAGACGGGGTAGATGTAACGATTCTGACAAAGAGGAGTAGTAGGAAGGATCGGAGGACCAATGCTCAGCGTGGTAAGTGTCCATATTGTTTTAATAAGAATAATGAACACTGAACAAAACAATGAACGACAACGTGAAATAACAAAACCGAAGCAGTTCCGTGTGGAACAAACACTGACACGGAAAATAATCACCCACAACTCAAAAGTGAAACCAGGCTACCTAAGTATGGTTCTCAATCAGGGACAACGATAGACAGCTGCCTCTGATTGAGAACCATACCAGGCCAAACACAGAAATCCCAAAACATAGAAAAAGGAACAGACAATCCACCCAACTCACTCCCTGACCATACTAAAACAAAGACAACAAAAGAACTCAGGTCAGAACGTGACAGTAGAGGATGTATGTGAGACTGACACAGGGACACAAAACTGGGGTTAGGGGAGGTGTTGGCTCATCGCAAGTCTAATCCTGCAGCCATTGTCTCAAGAGGAATTAGATTAGATTAGGGGAGAAAATCCCCTTTGAGGACAGGGTGTAAGGATTGCAGCACATCATCCATCTATCACACATACACACACTCATAGATCCCCCCCCCCCACACACACACTTATACTGCTTTTACATAGGATTTATGGTATTTTGCCTATAAAAAAAATTGGGCAATGTTTATATGTCCCCCTTACAAACAGGCCCATTTTTACCGCATTCTTGCCGGCATATGCCTTTTATACCTCCAGCGTGCATGCCTGTAAGTGGTAGTAGTGGTGCGCAGATGTGGGTGGGCGTTTATTTGAATAAATCCATTGAATATACATCATCAAAAGTAAATCCATTATTCACTTGTTTAGGTGGGTGCTAAGAAACATATATATAAAACTGTATTTGTAAAACAATAGCATGGTATATTTTGAATTGAATTATGTTACATTCAAATGAATGAAATCAATAGTTAATTAGTTTTATTCATTAAAAAACAGACAAGGCACACCTGCCTCGATCACAGTCTATATACATATACAGTGGGGCAAAAAAGTATTTAGTAAAGAAAAAAAATCCAGAAAATCACATTGTAGGATTTTTTATGAATTTATTTGCAAATTATGGTGGAAAATAAGTATTTGGTCACCTACAAACAAGCAAGATTTCTGGCTCTCACAGACCTGTAACTTCTTCTTTAAGAGGCTCCTCTGTCCTCCACTCGTTACCTGTATTAATGGCACCTGTTTGAACTTGTTATCAGTATAAAATATACCTGTCCACAACCTCAAACAGTCACATTCCAAACTCCACTACGGCCAAGACCAAAGAGCTGTCAAAGGACACCAGAAACAAAATTGTAGACCTGCACCAGGCTGGGAAGACTGAATCTGCAATAGGTAAGCAGCTTGGTTTGAAGAAATCAACTGTGGGAGCAATTATTAGGAAATGGAAGACATGCAAGACCACTGATAATCTCCCTCGATCTGGGGCTCTACGCAAGATCTCACCCCGTGGGGTCAAAAGGATCACAAGAAAATCCCAGAACCACATGGGGGGACCTAGTGAACGACCTGCAAAGAGCTGGGACCAAAGTAACAAAGCCTACCATCAGTAACACACTACGCCGCCAGGGACTCAAATCCTGCAGTGCCAGACGTGTCCCCCTGCTTAAGCCAGTACATGTCCAGGCCCGTCTGAAGTTTGCTAGAGAGCATTTGGATGATCCAGAAGAAGATTGGGAGAATGTCATATGGTCAGATGAAACCAAAATATAACTTTTTGGTAAAAATTCAACTCGTCGTGTTTGGAGGACAAAGAATGCTGAGTTGCATCCAAAGAACACCATACCTACTGTGAAGCATGGGGGTGGAAACATCATGCTTTGGGGCTGTTTTTCTGCAAAGGGACCAGGACGACTGATCCGTGTAAAGGAAAGAATGAATGGGGCCATGTATCGTGAGATTTTGAGTGAAAACCTCCTTCCATCATCAAGGGCATTGAAGATGAAACATGGCTGGGTCTTTCAGCATGACAATGATCCCAAACACACCGCCCGGGCAATTCGTAAGAAACATTTCAAGGTCCTGGAGTGGCCTAGCCAGTCTCCAGATCTCAACTCCATAGAACATCTTTGGAGGGAGTTGAAAGTCTGTGTTGCCCAGCAACAGCCCCAAAACATCACTGCTCTTTCTAAAATTATCTGCCGAAATTGTTGCCACCCCTATTACTAGCCTGTTCAACCTCTCTTTCGTGTCGTCTGAGATTCCCAAAGATTGGAAAGCAGCTGCGGTCATCCCCCTCTTCAAAGGGGGGGACACTCTTGACCCAAACTGCTACAGACCTATATCTATCCTACCGTGCCTTTCTAAGGTCTTCGAAAGCCAAGTCAACAAACAGATTACCGACCATTTCGAATCTCACCATACCTTCTCTGCTATGCAATCCGGTTTCAGAGCTGGTCATGGGTGCACCTCAGCCACGCTCAAGGTCCTAAACGATATCTTAACCGCCATCGATAAGAAACATTACTGTGCAGCCGTATTCATTGATCTGGCCAAGGCTTTCGACTCTGTCAATCACCATATCCTCATCGGCAGACTCGACAGCCTTGGTTTCTCAAATGATTGCCTCGCCTGGTTCACCAACTACTTCTCTGATAGAGTTCAGTGTGTCAAATCGGAGGGTCTGCTGTCCGGACCTCTGGCAGTCTCTATGGGGGTGCCACAGGGTTCAATTCTTGGACCGACTCTCTTCTCTGTATACATCAATGAGGTCGCTCTTGCTGCTGGTGAGTCCCTGATCCACCTCTACGCAGACGACACCATTCTGTATACTTCCGGCCCTTCTTTGGACACTGTGTTAACAACCCTCCAGGCAAGCTTCAATGCCATACAACTCTCCTTCCGTGGCCTCCAATTGCTCTTAAATACAAGTAAAACTAAATGCATGCTCTTCAACCGATCGCTACCTGCACCTACCCGCCTGTCCAACATCACTACTCTGGACGGCTCTGACTTAGAATACGTGGACAACTACAAATACTTAGGTGTCTGGTTAGACCGTAAACTCTCCTTCCAGACCCATATCAAACATCTCCAATCCAAAGTTAAATCTAGAATTGGCTTCCTATTTCGCAACAAAGCATCCTTCACTCATGCTGCCAAACATACCCTTGTAAAACTGACCATCCTACCAATCCTCGACTTTGGCGATGTCATTTACAAAATAGCCTCCAATACCCTACTCAACAAATTGGATGCAGTCTATCACAGTGCAATCCGTTTTATCACCAAAGCCCCATATACTACCCACCATTGTGACCTGTACGCTCTCGTTGGCTGGCCCTCGCTTCATACTCGTCGCCAAACCCACTGGCTCCATGTCATCTACAAGACCCTGCTAGGTAAAGTCCCCCCTTATCTCAGCTCGCTGGTCACCATAGCATCTCCCACCTGTAGCACACGCTCCAGCAGGTATATCTCTCTAGTCACCCCCAAAACCAATTCTTTCTTTGGCCGCCTCTCCTTCCAGTTCTCTGCTGCCAATGACTGGAACGAACTACAAAAATCTCTGAAACTGGAAACACTTATCTCCCTCACTAGCTTTAAGCACCAACTGTCAGAGCAGCTCACAGATTACTGCACCTGTACATAGCCCACCTATAATTTAGCCCAAACAACTACCTCTTTCCCAACTGTATTTAATTTTAATTTATTTATTTATTTTGCTCCTTTGCACCCCATTATTTTTTATTTCTACTTTGCACATTCTTCCATTGCAAAACTACCATTCCAGTATTTTACTTGCTATATTGTATTTACTTTGCCATCATGGCCCTTTTTGCCTTTACCTCCCTTCTCACCTCATTTGCTCACATTGTATATAGACTTGTTTATACTGCATTATTGACTGTATGTTTGTTTTTACTCCATGTGTAACTCTGTGTCGTTTTATCTGTCGAACTGCTTTGCTTTATCTTGGCCAGGTCGCAATTGTAAATGAGAACTTGTTCTCAACTTGCCTACCTGGTTAAATAAAGGTAAAATAAATAAATAAAAAGATCTGCATGGAGGAATGGGCCAAAATACCAGCAACAGTGTGTGAAAACCTTGTGAAGACTTACAGAAAATGTTTGACCTCTGTCATTGCCAACAAAGGGTATATAACAAAGTATTGAGATAAACTTTTGTTATTGACCAAATACTTATTGTCCACCATAATTTGCAAATAAATTCATAAAAAATCCTACAATGTGATTTCCTGGATTTTTTTCCCCCTAATCTTGTCTGTCATAGTTGAAGTGTACCTATGATGAAAATTACAGGCCTCTCATCTTTTTAAGTGGGAGAACTTGCACAATTGGTGGCTGACTAAATACTTTTTTGCCCCACTGTATTTTGTAGTAAGTATATAATGGAACTTAACATAATAAAGATACAACTTGAGTCACGGGAATTATTATTATTAAAAAAAGTGCTAAAAAGCCCATGTCTCATCTTTTTCCTACCCACTTTGTTAGGGAGCAGGCGTACGGTCTTACATTGAGAGTATCTTCATCATGATACTGATAGAAAACAATAGCAATCCTATTTTCAAAAGCATGTGACCCCCGCGTTAATATTTCAACCTGCTTGTGTTGTTGCCTATATGCGATCGGGCAAAATGAAAGGCCTAAACTTGATTTGGGCTACATTATTGCATGCTGAATGTTTCTGATCGGTGATAGATGAGCAAACGAATAGATGAGCTATACCACATCCACTTGTTTTTTTTAATTTAACCTTTATTTAACTAGGCAAGTCAGTTAAGAACAAATTCTTATTTACAATGACGGCCTACCCTGGCCAAACCCTAACCCGGATGACAGTGGGCCAGTTGTTCGCCGCGCTACGGGACACCCAATCACAGCTGGTTGTGATACAGCCTGGAATCAAAGCAGGGTCTGTAGTGACGCCTATTTCACTGAGTTGCAGTGCCTTAGACCGCTGCGCCACTCGCCACTCGGGAGCCCAACCAGAAACCATTTTTTGCCCAGCCAGAAACCAATTGACCAAATAGCCTATACAGACAGAGATTCAGTGAAACAGACTCACATTGTTTGAGATAAGTCAGTGGTCTCAGGCTTTTGGTCAAGAGAAGGCCTAAGCTACTAAGCGCCTGAAGAGTAAAAATCATCCACTTGTTAAACTACATAACATGCTGGCAAAATGTTCCAATAGATGAGCCAACTAGACAAGATGATCATGAGCAGCACTCACCTCAACTTAGCTAGCTAGCATTTCCCCAGCGTAATTGTAGGCTAACCAATATGAAAACAGAGATTCAGTCCCCGCAATGGATCTGTCCCAATCAAAACGGTGCTGAGCTCATCATCTAGTTGACCACACTATTGCTTGGATGACTTCGGGAGTTTCAGTAAGCAACAACTTGATACATGCCTTGAATTTCAATAGCCTACTTTATTCCAATATTTTTGCCATTCAGTGATATTTACTCCCACTGCAATTCTTTATGGATCCATCCAGTTGGGGTTAAGAAAACAGTGCATGCTTGGGGTTAAGAAAACAGTGCATGCTTGGGGTTAAGATAACAGTGCATGCTTGGGGTTAAGAAAACAGTGCATGCTTGGGGTTAAGAAAACAGTGCATGCTTGGGGTTAAGAAAACAGTGCATGCTTGGTGGTGGGCTATGCCGTGAGACATGACATGCTTAACAAAGTTTAGAACTGGCAGGAGGATGGTTAACTGGTGCTGCCTAGCAACCATCAAGAGATAACCATTTAAGAGCATAGTCAAAATCAAAACGGTGCTGAGCTCATCATCTAGTTGACCACACTATTGCTTGGATGACTTCGGGAGTTTCAGTAAGCAACAACTTGATACATGCCTTGAATTTCAATAGCCTACTTTATTCCAATATTTTTGCCATTCAGTGATATTTACTCCCACTGCAATTCTTTATGGATCCATCCAGTTTGGGTTAAGAAAACAGTGCATGCTTGGGGTTAAGAAAACAGTGCATGCTTGGGGTTAAGATAACAGTGCATGCTTGGGGTTAAGAAAACAGTGCATGCTTGGGGTTAAGAAAACAGTGCATGCTTGGGGTTAAGAAAACAGTGCATGCTTGGTGGTGGGCTATGCCGTGAGACATGATATGCTTAACAAAGTTTAGAACTGGCAGGAGGATGGTTAACTGGTGCTGCCTAGCAACCATCAAGAGATAACCATTTAAGAGCATAGTGCGTGCCAATGCCGCCTCAGCATTAAGGCTACGTTTCATACTAAGGCATGCTTCGGTTCGGCTGGCGCCTAGCAAGTGTGCTCGCAAACTCCCTTAAAAAGATATTTGCTTGAAAAAACGGAGAGGAAAAAAATCGACAATATTTCTGTGTCTATCTTGAGATGCCGTAGCCAGAATACATCTAAAATAACTCAAGAAATCTGTCATTAATTTTGACGTTTTTGCCAAGGAGATTTTAGTCGCACAATTTTACATCTAACTAAAAGGTTTGGTGAATAATCCCTACTGTTGACTAATCACCAACGTACCTACTTCGGCTTGCCGCGAGACAAAAATTGTGTGCGCACGAACAGCCGAAAAACCCTTGTTGCAGACCAAAACGAACAAAAACATCACATAAAGGTTGTCAAATGTTTTTTTTTATATATATATATATGCACACACTTTTTCAGATGGGAAGTATTCGGACGCCATAAACAGAAGTTTACTGAAATGATTACTAGGTTGTTAGGTCAAAATAAAAGTTTCAGCTTTGATACCGGCAATACCCTTCGATATAAGGAAAAGTTGCCGGTATGGTAAAGTTGGCAGAAAAAAACGTCTTGGTATGAAAGGGATCTTACACAAATGCAGAAAGCCCATTCAGAACGCACCTGGCACACATCTAAGCATGCATACAGCCCCACACACACCTACACAAGCCACTGGGCTCACTTACATCATGGCATTAACACAGTATAGCAGGCGAATAACGGCGAAGGGACTGGAATCGCAGTATGAGTAATCTCGTCACTAGCTTTCTCTGACAGGTTTTGGCGACAACCAGAGAACTTGATTAAGAGGGAAAGCAAGGGAAGTGGGAAAGTGACAATGGTAAAAGAGAGTGGTAAATGCAGATTAAGACAGAGAGTATTGGGGGCACATGTCAGGTCAGCGGGCAGTTGTGTGTGTGTGTGTGTGTGTGTGTGTACTGTGCATTACTTCGTCTTTGATTATAACCAAAGCCATTTCCTTCTCACGGATCATTCCTCATTACCCTCTCCACGTTAGATTGCACTAGATAGTTCAGCAGATACAAACACATTACTGCCTCATATCTGTCTTGCATTTACGTGTAATGGATTCCCGGTTCCCAAGGGTATATAATCATCCACTTAACCTGGCAGTATAAAGAATGAGAACCAATATGCTGTTGTTTGATTATGGTAGCTACCAGCTTAGCAGGCCTTTCCTGGTGCAGACAGTGTTGCTGGTGAGCTAAGGCCAAACAACATGGCCAATGGCATAGGGCTACACTCTCAGAATATAGGAGAACCCTTTTTGCTTCTCTTGGTTCCTCTGTGAAAAGGGTTCTACCTGGAGCCAAAAAGGGTTCTTCAAAGGGTTCTTCTATTGGGACAACCAAAGCACCCTTTAGGTTGTAGATAGTTCCTTTCTTTTTCTAAGAGTAGTTCCTTTCTTTTTCTAAGAGTGTAGAATTCAATCAAACTCTCACTGCAGACGTAGCTCAACTGTGGTAAAGCTGGCCTCATCATAATCAGTGCAAGCTTAGAGACATTGAGTTAAAACTGTTAGTGGGAAATGCAGAGTTCCTCAGAGGTTCTCACCATATAGAATTAATTATCGTAGAATTATAATTATATAATTATATAATTAGACATTCTATTGCTGCAGTTCACACCCCCGCTGTGGGAACATAACAGAGTTCCGGTGCCGTAACCCGGACGATCGTGTTTATTAGTTGAAACACCGGCTGGTAAGTAATTAATGTGTGAAATTAAAGAATTATATTATAGTCCTCTGCATATGCTCCCCCACATTTCCTAACAGAGTGACTGGTCGAAACACACATCATGTTTGTTTCGCAGTACTGGTCTGATAGAATCCAGCCCTAATTATGTTCACTTCAGTTAGCGAGTGTTTGCAATTTAGCTCGCTTCAAAAAAATATATAACAAAATAGACTAACTCAAAGGAGTCCGAAAAAGTTACTCACAGAAGACAATCAAATACACTTCCCACTGGGCAAAAAACAGGTTGAATTAAAGTGTGTTGTGTGTCCCCCCAAAAAAGAAAAGTTAATGTGATGATGTTCAATCAACATGGAAAACTGATTGGATTTGAAAAAAAGTCATCAACATAAGGGATTTAAAAAACTAATTATGTAACTTTTAACCTAAATCCAATGACATGGTGATTTTTTTTTGTTAATTTCCCATTGAATTTCCCGTTGAACCAAATGTAAATCAAAACTAGACGTTGAACTGACGTCTGTGCCGAGTGGGTTGGATGTTTAGTTAATGTACTAAAATGTTAATTGAAACACCGAAGTTGTTAAGTAGCAAAGAAATTGAGACGAGTTAACAGTGGTGGTATATTCTTACGAATTCTTTCAAGGACAAAAGCCTGTGAGAACATAATTATCAAAATCATATTTACTGTTGGTGGAGTTAGTGGAGGACTGTTGGCATGGAGAAAGAGGATGCTAATTAGTAGACAAACACAGAACCGTAATAATAATAATAATAAACAATAGGAAAACAATCAAATAGAAAGAACAGTAATATAGAGAGATAAGCACTCCAACAGATTGTGGGCCACTCCTCCACACATCTTTTCCAATAAACATATAGTACCATTTCAGTCATGTTGTCTTTACCCGTATAAAAAAAAATGATGCACGTATGACTGTACGTCACTTTGGATAAACGCATCTGCTAAATGGTATATATTTTTATGTGATATAAAAGTGTACGATTCAGTTTGAAATAATAAAAAAAAAAGTGGTGAGTCCAACATTGATCTTCCCTCTTTGCACGGCAGGTCTATAGCTTGTGAGATAACTCATATCTTCACAGCCTGAGTTGCGTTTTTTTCAATTTTTGCCTAAAATGACATCCCCAAATCTTACTGCCTGTAGCTCAGAACCTGAAGTGAGGATATGCATATTCTTGACACCATTCGAAAGGAAACACTTTGAAGTTTGTGGAAATGTGACATTAATGTAGGAGAATATAACACATTAGATCTGGTAAAAGATCAACTCAGAAAAAAAAGAAACGTCCCCTTTTCAGGACCCTGTCTTTCAAAGATAATTGTAAAAATCCAAATAACTTCACAGATCTTCATTGTAAAGGGTTTTAACACTGTTTCCCATGCTTGTTCAATTAACCACAAACTATGAATGAACATGCACCTGAGGAAAGGTCGTTAAGACACTAACAGCTTACAGACGGTAGGCAATTAAGGTCACAGTTATGAAAACGTAGGCCTCTTTAGTGTCAAATCAAATCAAATCCCAAATCAAATTGTATTTGTCACATACACATGGTTAGCAGATGTTAATGCGAGTGTAGCGAAATGCTTGTGCTTCTAGTTCCGAGAATGCAGTAATAACCAACAAGTAATTTAACTAACAATTCCAAAACTACTGTCTTATACACACAAGTGTAGGGGGATAAAGAATATGTACATAAAGATATATGAATGAGTGATGGTACAGAGCGGCATAGGCAAGATACAGTAGATGGTATCGAGTACAGTATATACATATGAGATGAGTATGTAAACAAAGTGGCATAGTTAAAGTGGCTAGTGATACATGTATTACATAAAGATGCAGTAGATGATATAGAGTACAGTATATACATATACATATGAGATGAATAATGTAGGGTATGTAAACATTATTTTAGGTAGCATTGTTTAAAGTGGCTAGTGATATATTTTACATCATTTCCCCTCAATTCCCATTATTAAAGTGGCTGGAGTTGAGTCAGTGTGTTGGCAGCAGCCACTCAATGTTAGTGGTGGCTGTTTAACAGTCTGATGGCCTTGAGATAGAAGCTGTTTTTCAGTCTCTCGGTCCCAGCTTTGATGCACCTGTACTGACCTCGCCTTCTGGATGATAGTGGGGTGAACAGGCAGTGGCTCAGGTGGTTGTTGTCCTTGATGATCTTTATGGCCTTCCTGTAACATCAGGTGGTGTAGGTGTCCTGGAGGGCAGGTAGTTTGCCCCCGGTGATGCGTTGTGCAGACCTCACTACCCTCTGGAGAGCCTTACGGTTGTGGGCGGAGCAGTTGCCGTACCAGGCGGTGATACAGCCCACCAGGATGCTCTCGATTGTGCATCTGTAGAAGTTTGTGAGTGCTTTTGGTGACGAGCCGAATTTCTTCAGCCTCCTGAGGTTGAAGAGGCGCTGCTGCGCCTTCTTCACGATGCTGTCTGTGTGGGTGGACCAATTCAGTTTGTCTGTGATGTGTATGCTGAGGAACTTAAAACTTGCTACCCTCTCCATTACTGTTCCATCGATGTGGATAGGGGGGGTGTTCCCTCTGCTGTTTCCTGAAGTCCACAATCATCTCCTTAGTTTTGTTGACGTTGAGTGTGAGGTTATTTTCCTGACACCAGACTCCGAGGGCCCTCACCTCCTCCCTGTAGGCCGTCTCGTCGTTGTTGGTAATCAAGCCTACCACTGTTGTGTCGTCCGCAAACTTGATGATTGAGTTGGAGGCGTGCGTGGCCACGCAGTCGTGGGTGAACAGGGAGTACAGGAGAGGGCTCAGAACGCACCCTTGTGGGGCCCCAGTGTTGAGGATCAGCGGGGTGGAGATGTTGTTGCCTACCCTCATCACCTGGGGGTCGGCCCGTCAGGAAGTCCAGTACCCAGTTGCACAGGGCGGGGTCGAGACCCAGGGTCTCGAGCTTGATGATGAGCTTGGAGGGTACTATGGTGTTAAATGCCGAGCTGTAGTCGATGAACAGCATTCTCACATAGGTATTCCTCTTGTCCAGATGGGTTAGGGCAGTGTGCAGTGTGGTTGAGATTGCATCGTCTGTGGACCTATTTGGGTGGTAAGCAAATTGGAGTGGGTCTAGGGTGTCAGGTAGGATGGAGGTGATATGGTCCTTGACTAGTCTCTAGTCTCTCAAAGCACTTCATGATGACGGAAGTGAGTGCTACGGGGCGGTAGTCGTTTAGCTTAGTTACCTTAGCTTTCTTGGGAACAGGAACAATGGTGGCCCTCTTGAAGCATGTGGGAACAGCAGACTGGGATAGGGATTGATTGAATATGTCCGTAAACACACAAGCCAGCTGGTCTGCGCATGCTCTGAGGGCGCGGCTGGGGATGCCGTCTGGGCCTGCAGCCTTGCGAGGGTTAACACGTTTAAATGTTTTACTCACCTCGGCTGCAGTGAAGGAGAGGCAGCATGTTTTGGTTGCAGGCCGTGTCAGTGGCACTGTATTGTCCTCAAAGCGGGCAAAAAAGTTATTTAGTCTGCCTGGGAGCAAGACATCCTGGTCCGTGACGGGGCTGGTTTTCTTTTTGTAATCCGTGATTGACTGTAGACCCTGCCACATACCTCTTGTGTCTGAGCCGTTGAATTGAGATTCTACTTTGTCTCTATACTGACGCTTAGCTTGTTTGATTGCCTTGCGGAGGGAATAGCTACACTGTTTGTATTCGGTCATGTTTCCGGTCACCTTGCCCTGATTAAAAGCAGTGGTTCGCGCTTTCAGTTTCACGCGAATGCTGCCATCAATCCACGGTTTCTGGTTTGGGAATGTTTTAATCGTTGCTATGGGAACGACATCTTCAACGCACGTTCTAATGAACTCGCACACCGAATCAGCGTATTCGTCAATGTTGTTGTCTGACCCAATACGAAACATATCCCAGTCCACGTGATGGAAGCAGTCTTGGAGTGTGGAATCAGATTGGCCGGACCAGCGTTGAACAGACCTCAGCGTGGGAGCTTCTTGTTTTAGTTTCTGTCTGTAGGAAGGGATCAACAAAATGGAGTCGTGGTCAGCTTTTCCGAAAGGAGGGCGGGGCAGGGCCTTATATGCGTCACGGAAGTTAGAATAGCAGTGATCCAAGGTTTTGCCAGCCCTGGTTGAGCAATCGATATGCTGATACAATTTAGGGAGTCTTGTTTTCAGATTAGCCTTGTTAAAATCCCCAGCTACAATGAATGCAGCCTCAGGATGTATGGATTCCAGTTTGCAAAGAGTCAAATAAAGTTTGTTCAGAGCCATCGATGTGTCTGCTTGGGGGGGAATATATACGGCTGTGATTATAATCGAAGAGAATTCCCTTGGTAGATAATGCGGTCGACATTTGATTGTGAGGAATTCTAAATCAGGTGAACAGAAGGACTTGAGTTCCTGTATGCTTTCGTCTCGTTAGCTATAAGGCATAAGCCCCCGCCCCTCTTCTTACCAGAAAGATGTTTGTTTCTGTCGGCGCGATGCATGGAGAAACCAGCTGGCTGCACCGACTCCGATAGCGTCTCTCCAGTGAGCCATGTTTCCGTGAAGCAAAGAACGTTACAGTCTCTGATGTCCCTCTGGAATGCTACCCTTGCTCGGATTTCATCAACCTTGTTGTCAAGAGACTGGACATTGGCGAGAAGTATACTGGGGAGTGGTGCACGATGTGCCCGTCTCTGGAGTCTGACCAGAAGACCGCTTCGTTTCCCTCTTTTACAAAGTCGTTTTTTTGGATCGCCGGCTGGGATCCATTCCGTTGTCCTGGGTGAAAGGCAGAACACAGGATCCGCTTCGCGAAAGTCATATTCTTGGTCGTACTGATGGTGAGTTGACGCTGCTCTTATATTCAGTAGTTCTTCTCGACTGTATGTAATGAAACCTAAGATGACCTGGGGTACTAATGTAAGAAATAACACGTAAAAAAAACTGCATAGTTTCCTAGGAACGCGAAGCGAGGCGGCCATCTCTGTCGGCGCCAGAAGTCTACCTGCCTGTGTCCTTTCTACTGATTCTGAAAAACACCAAAAGAAAGATGCCCAGGGTCCCTGCTCATCTGCTTGAACATGCCTCAGGCATGCTGCAAGGAGGCAGATGTGGCCAGGGCAATAAAGTGCAATGTCCATACTGTGAGACACCTAATAACCTGACTACAGCGACGCGAGCGTTGAAAAATAAATTTTGAAATATATATTGTTCACTTATTGCACCCACACTGCTCGCGTGCGCCAACGAGCATCTGCGTTGCCAAGGGTTCAAATGGAAGTCAGTTCTATTTGTGACACAGATCATGCTGCAAGTCCTGCCTCTCTCATCTCCTCATTGGTTTATAGGAGCAGGTACCCACGTGCCATTTCCTCATTGGTTATACCCACGTGGGTGACTGAAAGACGAACGAGGTCGGTGGCGGTGATGCACCTAATTTATGAAAGTTGCCAATCGCAATATAAAGTCCAAAGAAGAAAAGGCCTGGAAGGAGGAGAGATGCCTAGAAATGATTCAGTTGACTGTTTTATGTGTGGATTAATTTTCAAAGTGTGCATTTCAGGTAAAATAACAACTCAATGTTTATATCTCAGGACAAGTTAGCTAGCAACAGCAAGCTAGCTAAATAGGACAAATTAGCTAGCAAGTGCAAGCTAACTAGCTAATTTGCCAAAAATGTTAAATGCTTTTCGACCTGTTCCCAAATTAATGTAATTGGTTCAGAGTTTATTTTGATATTTTAACCTGCGTGACGTAAACGCGTTTGGTGTGGGGGGACAAAATCCATTTATGCACGATGGCGCACATGCGCAGTCAGTTTGGGTTCCGTGTAAGACAGCGCTACAGGGAGACAAGATGGACAACTGATCATCCTCGCAGTGGCAGGCCACGTATAACAACACCTGCACAGGATCGGTACAGCCGAACATCACACCTGCGGGACAGACACAGGATGGCAATAACAACTGCCCGAATTACACCAGGAACGCACAATCCCTTCATTAGTGCTCAGACTGTCCGCAATAGGCTGAGAGAGGCTGGACTGAGGGCTGTAGGCCTGTTGTAAGGCAGGTCCTCACCAGACATCACCGGCAACGTCGCCTATGGGCAGAAACCCACCATCACTGGACCAGACAGGGCTGGCAAAAAGTGCTCTTCGCTGACAAGTCGCGGATTTGTCTCACCAGGGGTGATGGTCGGATTCGCGTTTATCGTCGAATGAATGAGCATTACACCGAGGCCTGTACTCTGGAGCGGGATCGATATGGAGGCGGAGGGTCCGTCATGGTCTGAGGCAGTGTGTCACAGCATCATCGGACTGAGCTTGTTGTCATTGCAGACAATCTCAATGCTGTGCGTGACAAGGAAGACATCCTCCTCCCTGATGTGGTACCCTTCCTGCAGGCTCATCCTGACATGACCCTCCAGCATGACAATGCCACCAGCCATACTGCTCGTTCTGTGTGTGATTTCTGCCATGGCCAGCGAAGAGCCCGGATTTCAATTCCATTGAGCACGTCTGGGACCTGTTGGACCGGAGGGTGAGGGCTAGGGCCATTTCCCCCCAGAAATGTCCGGGAACTTGCAGGTGCCTTGGTGGAAGAGTGGGGTAACATCTCACAGCAAGAACTGGAAAATCTGGTACAGTCCATGAGGAGGAGATGCACTCCAGGACGTAATGCAGCTGGTGGCCACACCAGATACTGACTGTTACTTTTGATTTTGACCCCCCTTTGTTTAGGGACACATTATTCAATTTCTGTTAGTCACATGCCTTTGGAACTTGTTCAGTTTATGTCTCAGTTGTTGAATCTTGTTATGTTCATACAAATATTTACACATGGTAATTTTTTTGTGTGTTTTTTTGTGTTTTTTTTTGTCTATCATCTTTGAAATCCAAGAGAAAGGCCAAAATGTAATTTTCCAGGTTAGGCGCAATTTAGATTTTGGCAACTAGATGGCAGCAGTGTATGTGCACAGTTTAAGACTGATCCAATGAACCATTGCATTTCTGTTCAAAATGTTGTATCAAGACTGCCCAAATGTGCCTAATTGGTTTATTAATACATTTTCAAGTTCATAACTGTGCACTCTCCTCAAACAATAGCATGGTATTATTTCACTGCAATTGATACTGTAAATTGGACAGTGCAGTTAGATTAACAAGAATTTAAGCTTTCTGCCCATATCAGATATGTCTATGTCCTGGGAAATGTTCTTGTTACTTAAAACCACGGTTGAGCTAACGTAGGCTAATGTGATAAGCATGAGGTTGTAAGTAACAAGAACATTTCCCAGGACATAGCTGTCCAACAAACCAAAGATGTTAAACAGTAGGCCTACACAACAGTGGTGGCTGGGAGAGGTGGGGAGGATGGACAACTTATTTAATCGGCAGACAATTTGCTCCAACAGAATGTTGATAGTCATAATACATCCCAATTGGCTTATTTGTCTCAGGTCGGTCTATTTTTTTTGTTTTTCTGCATATCTATCTGACTTATGCTAATGTTCTGGTGACTAGTGAAAAGAAATAGCAGGAAAGAAAACTGGAGCACATATGGAAATGAAAGGAGGTGAGAAAAGAGGGGGAGTGTAGAGTAGAACACCTATTTATGTTTTGGGGAATGAGATCGACAGAGGGTAATTGTGGGACGAGGGAACCAACTCCAGTAGTTGATGTAATGATAAAAAGGGCAAAACACTAAATAACTACCAAACACACAATCCCTCAGACTATTTCATTCACACACACTACCATGATGTTTCTTGACAATGTTTATATGAGGTGAGACTGTTTGACTATCTTTCCCACTGGTGGTCAATTTAAACACTGCACGCTCACAGAAACGTTACACTATATCCCGACAGTGTCAAGCCTGCTGATGCAGTAAGTCCTTTGTGGCCTCATTCAGCTTTTAAATCAAAGTAGCCATAACACCACTGTCACCCAGGAAGTAAACAATGCCAGAGTGAGCACAAAATGTGTCTGTTTCATAAATAACGTCCCCTGCCTCCCTCTCCAAGCATAGGAACGCTTGACAGCCGACATGTCATTATCCCTAATTGCATCTTCACTCTCTCCAAAGACACCAGGAAGAGTAATTCAACTGCACAAAAAACAATGAGAGTCAGTCAACTACTGCAGATTAACAATATCTAATCAGGCTAATCTATTAAATGTTCAGAAAACAATTGAGAACAGACAGACAGACAGACAGACAGACAGACAGACAGACAGACAGACAGACAGACAGACAGACAGACAGACAGACAGACAGACAGACAGACAGACAGACAGACAGACAGACAGACAGACAGACAGACAGACAGACAGACAGACAGACAGACAGACAGACAGACAGACAGACAGACAGACAGACAGACAGACAGACAGACAGACAGACAGACAGACAGACAGACAGACAGACAGACAGACAGACAGACAGACAGACAGACAGACAGACAGACAGACAGACAGACAGACAGACAGACAGACAGACAGACAGACAGACAGACAGACAGACAGACAGACAGACAGACAGACAGACAGACAGACAGACAGACAGACAGACAGACAGACAGACAGACAGACAGACAGACAGACAGACAGACAGACAGACAGACAGACAGACAGACAGACAGACAGACAGACAGACAGACAGACAGACAGACAGACAGACAGACAGACAGAACAGACAGACAGACAGACAGACAGACAGACAGACAGACAGACAGACAGACAGACAGACAGACAGACAGACAGACAGACAGACAGACAGACAGACAGACAGACAGACAGACAGACAGACAGACAGACAGACAGACAGACAGACAGACAGACAGACAGACAGACAGACAGACAGACAGACAGACAGACAGACAGACAGACAGACAGACAGACAGACAGACAGACAGACAGACAGACAGACAGACAGACAGACAGACAGACAGACAGACAGACAGACAGACAGACAGACAGACAGACAGACAGACAGACAGACAGACAGACAGACAGACAGACAGACAGACAGACAGACAGACAGACAGACAGACAGACAGACAGACAGACAGACAGACAGACAGACAGACAGACAGACAGACAGACAGACAGACAGACAGACAGACAGACAGACAGACAGACAGACAGACAGACAGACAGACAGACAGACAGACAGACAGACAGACAGACAGACAGACAGACAGACAGACAGACAGACAGACAGACAGACAGACAGACAGACAGACAGACAGACAGACAGACAGACAGACAGACAGACAGACAGACAGACAGACAGACAGACAGACAGACAGACAGACAGACAGACAGACAGACAGACAGACAGACAGACAGACAGACAGACAGACAGACAGACAGACAGACAGACAGACAGACAGACAGACAGACAGACAGACAGACAGACAGACAGACAGACAGACAGACAGACAGACAGACAGACAGACAGACAGACAGACAGACAGACAGACAGACAGACAGACAGACAGACAGACAGACAGACAGACAGACAGACAGACAGACAGACAGACAGACAGACAGACAGACAGACAGACAGACAGACAGACAGACAGACAGACAGACAGACAGACAGACAGACAGACAGACAGACAGACAGACAGACAGACAGACAGACAGACAGACAGACAGACAGACAGACAGACAGACAGACAGACAGACAGACAGACAGACAGACAGACAGACAGACAGACAGACAGACAGACAGACAGACAGACAGACAGACAGACAGACAGACAGACAGACAGACAGACAGACAGACAGACAGACAGACAGACAGACAGACAGACAGACAGACAGACAGACAGACAGACAGACAGACAGACAGACAGACAGACAGACAGACAGACAGACAGACAGACAGACAGACAGACAGACAGACAGACAGACAGACAGACAGACAGACAGACAGACAGACAGACAGACAGACAGACAGACAGACAGACAGACAGACAGACAGACAGACAGACAGACAGACAGACAGACAGACAGACAGACAGACAGACAGACAGACAGACAGACAGACAGACAGACAGACAGACAGACAGACAGACAGACAGACAGACAGACAGACAGACAGACAGACAGACAGACAGACAGACAGACAGACAGACAGACAGACAGACAGACAGACAGACAGACAGACAGACAGACAGACAGACAGACAGACAGACAGACAGACAGACAGACAGACAGACAGAAGACAGACAGACAGACAGACAGACAGACAGACAGACAGACAGACAGACAGACAGACAGACAGACAGACAGACAGACAGACAGACAGACAGACAGACAGACAGACAGACAGACAGAGAGGTACTGAGAAAGAGAGAGGGAGAGAGAGAGGTACTGAGAAGGAGAGAGAGAGGTACTGAGAAGGAGAGAGAGAGAGCAGGAGAGGTACTGAGAGTAAGAGGTAGACAGCGAGAGCAGGAGAGGTACTGAGAGTAAGAGGTAGACAGAGAGAGCAGGAGAGGTACTGTGAGTAAGAGGTAGATAGAGAGAGTCCGAGTAGGAGAGAGAGACTTTGCCCTGGGACTCTGATCAGGCTCACTATTTTTTCAAAAACAGGGAATACTTGATCTAGGAAAATCTATGGCTGTGTGAACCGTGTCGCAAACTTACCCAGAACGTATTTTCAAAAGAAAGCTCCAGCTTTCAGCTTCAGCATCAACACACTCTTCCCGATTTTCAACAGATTTGTTGCCACGGCAACTAAACCCTGAGCTGAGCAAGTAAAACAGCACCTTGTGAACTTCTCAATGAGGGAGCGAGTCACTGTGGACTGTGGTGTGGGGGACCATGCATGCTAATGATATAATGGAGGAGCTTGTTAGGGGTGAAACTAATAGAAGCAAATACATTTACAGAAGTTTCCATTTGGTTGATTTGATTTGTTGCGTTTAGTGTACATACTTGTTCCAACCATGGATCTCTATTTGCCTGAATGAAGACAGCAAATCACCATCGAGCAACTCTTCGCAAGATGAAACACCCATCCATGACGGGTGATCTGCATGTACCCTACATAGAGTCCGGTGTGGCTCAGTCGGAAAAGCGCAGCACTTGCTGAGTTGTGATCGTCGGTTTGATTCCTACTGAGGCCACCCATATGAAAATGTAGACATTAAGTCTATAAGTCACTTTGGATAAAAGTGTCTGGTAATTGGCATATGCTGTATTTCACTTTCAATACATTTGCAAATAATGTCTAAAAACATGTTTTCACATTGTCATTAATGGGATTCTGTGTGTAGATAGATGAGGAAAAAAATCTATTTAATTAATTTTGTATTGAGGCTGTAAAACAACAACGTGGAATAAGTCTAGGGGTGTGAATACTTTCTGAAGGCACTGTATACCTCACATGCGACCTACGAGCTGACAAGGTCAAAGTTAAATAAAGGTCTAATAAAACATTTTAAATGATAAGACTATGTGATGTGTATGTCAACAAAGTCTATTAAACTGAATAGCTGACCAAATTGAACATTCTAGAAAAAACGTGTGCAATTAAGTATTATGCGTTTAGCTGACTAAGATCAAGGAATGGTCATGAGAAACGAATATCAAAGCAAGTATTTTAACTTTGCAAAAATGAATGGATTCACATGCAAGGCATAAAGCTTAAGCTACAAGGCAATACTGACATTAACAAAACATAATTATAGGTAGTATTCAGACCCCTTGACTTTTTCTACATTTTGTTACACTACAGCCTTATTCTAAAATGGATTAAATTGTTGTTGTTTTTCGCCCTCGTCAATCTACACACAATACCTCATAATGACAAAGAGAAAACAGGTTTGCAGATAATAAAATATTACATAAGTATTCAGACCCTTTACTCAGTACTTTGTTGAAGCACCTTTGGCAGCAATTACAGCGCCGAGTCTTCTTGGGTATGACGCTAAAAGCTTGGCACACCTGTATTTGGTGAGTTTCTCCCATTCTTCTCTGTAGATCCTCTCGAGCTCGGTCAAGTTGGATGGGGAGCGTCGCTGCACAGCTATTTCCAGGTCTCTCCAGAGATGTTCGATCGTGTTCAAGTCCGGGCTCTGGCTGGGCCACTCAAACACATTCAGAGACTTCCCTCCGAGGCCACTCCTGCATTGACTTGGCTGTGTGCTTAGGGTGATTGGACTGTTGGAAGGTGAACATTTGCCCCAGTCTGTTGTCCCGAGCGCACTGGAGCAGGTTTTTAATCAAGGATCTTTCTGTGCTTTGCTCCGTTCATCTTTCCCTCGATTCTGACTAGTCTCCCAGTCCCTGCCGCTGAAAAACATCTCCACAGCATGATGCTGCCACCACCATGCTTCACCGTAGGGATGGTGCCAGGTTTCCTTCAGGCGTGAAGCTTGACATTCAGGCAAAAGAGTTGACGGGCAGAGAATCTTATTTCTCATGGTCTGAGAGTCCTTTAGGTGCCTTTTGGCAAACTCCAAGTGGGCTGTCATGTGCCGTTTACTGAGGAGTGGCTTCCGTCTGGCCATTCTACCATAAAGGCATGATTGGTAGAGTGCTGCAGAGGTGGTTGTCCTTCTGGAAGGTTCTCCCATCTGCACAGAGGAACTCTGGAGCTCTGTCAGAGTGACCATCGGGTTCTTGGTCACCTCCCTGACCAAGGCCCTTCTCCCCCAATTGCTCAGTTTGGCCGAACGGCCAGCTCTAGGAACAGTCTTGGTGGTTCCAAACTTCTTCCATTTAAGAATGATGGAGGCCACTGTGTTTTTGGGAACCTTCAATGCTGCATACATTTTTTTGGTTCCCTTCCCCAGATCTGTGCCTCGACACAATCCTGTCTCGGAGCTCTATGGACATTTCCTTCAACCTCATGACTTGGTTTTTTCTCTGACATGCAATGTCAATTGTGGGACCATATGTGTGTGCCTTTCCAAATCATGTTCAATTTACCACAGGTGGACTCCAATCATGTTGTAGAAACAACTTAAGGATGATCAACAGAAATAGATGCACCTGAGCTCAATTTTGAGTCTAATAGCAAAAGGTCTGAATGCTTATGTAAATAAGGTAGCTTTTTTATAAATGTGAAAAAATGGATAAAAACCTGTTTTCGCTTTGTCATTATGGGGTACAGTGTGTAGATCGATGAGGATTTTTAAAATGTAATCGATTTTAGAATAAGGCTGTAACGTAACAACATGTGGAAAAAGTCAAGAGGTCTGAATACTTTCCAAATGCACTGTAGATCCTAAGGTTAACTGACAAGACAAAGCATGAACAAAGAGATGCCCACTAGGCCAGAGGCCTAGGAAATTAGAATTGATCATACAACCTTCCTCCGTGGACTAGATATAGTATAAGAGACAGAACAAAGGTGTTTAATTCCATTGGTAACATCTGAAGGTCAAACGATGTATAGCATCTGAAGGCCATTTAAACGATACCAAGTTTACAGTAACCTGAACACCCACAGGGTGTCACAGCATATAAAGGCTTGTGTGGCGGGATGAGACCAACGTAAATAAGACAGAATTCCAGAGAAGACAATAAAATCCCTTTGTATAGAGTCATTAAGAGTTCCACCGGTACAGATACAAGTTACCTTAGAGATCCTACATCCATATAGGACGGCATAAAGGTTATCCTCAGAGGACAAGTTTAGATAGATACCAGACATGGCTGCTGTAGAATTATTATATCACATTAAAATCGGTCCTCTGGATACTGTAGAGAGAGATATATATTTTGGCCCCTTAGAGGGGGGAAGGGCTGACTGATCCTTGGGAATTGTCCGTTGTGTCTTCCTTGTGCGCCTGGGTCATTTGGAATTCAGCCCCAGATGACAGACAGCACATACTGTATCTCATTTACATAAGTATTCACACCCCTTCGCTATGACACTCCAAATTGAGCTCAGGTGCATCCAATTTCCTTTGATCATCCTTGAGATGTCACTACATCGTGATAGGAGTCCACTTGTGCCAATTCAATTGTTTGGACATGAAGAAACACACCTGTCTATAGGGTCCCACAGTTGACAGAACATGTCAGAGCAGAAACTATACCACGAAGTCCAAGGAACTGTCCGTAGATCTCTGAGATGAGACATATATCTGGGGTAGGGATTAAAACAATGTATAGTGTTGAAAGTTTCCAAGAGCACAGGGGTCTCCATCATTGGGAAATGGAAAAAGTATGGATTTACCCAGACTCTGACTAGTGCTGGCCATCCAACCAAACTGAGCAACCAGGCAAGAAGGACCTTGGTCAGGGAGGTGACCAAGAACCTAATGGTCACTCTGCCAGAACAACAGAGTTCCTTGGCTGAGATGGAGAATCTGCCAGACAGAGAACAGTCTCTACAGCACTTCACCAATCTGGGCTTTATGGGAGAGCGGCCATACGGAAGCCACTCCTGAGAAAAAGGCACATGACAGCATACCTGGAGTTTTCAAAAAGGCAAGTGAAATCCTCTGAGAGCATAAGGCAAAATAATCTGTGGTCTGATAAGACAAAAATGTAACTCTTTGGCCTGAATGCAAAGTGCTCTGTCTGGAGAAAACCCGTCTAACAGCGTCCCTACCATGAAGCATGGTGGTGGCAGCATCATGCTATGGGGATGCTTTTCAGCGGCAGGGACTGTGGGACTGGTAAGGATAGAGGGAACAATGAATGGTGCCCAATACAGGCAAATTATTGATAAGAACCTGCTTCAGAGTTCAAACGACCTTAGATTGGGGCAAAGATTTGTGTTCCAACAGGACAATGACCCCAAGCATACAGCGAAAGCAATGGTGGAATGACTTCAAAACAAGAATGTGAAATCCTTGATTGGCCCAGCCAAAGCCCAGACTTGAATCCCATTGAAAATCTGTGGAAAGACTTGAAGATTGCTGTTCACCGCAGCTCCCCACTTAATTTAACAGATCTTAAGAAAATCTGCATGGAAATATGGGAGAAAATCCCCCAATCTAGATGTGCAAATCTGATACAGACATTCCCATAATGACTCAAAGCTGTAATCGCCTGGCCTCCCGGGTGGCGCAGAGACTCTGGGTTCGTGCCCAGGCTCAGTCGCAACCGGCCCCGACCGGGATGTCCCTGGTGTGACGCACAATTGGCCCAGCGTCGTCCGGGTTAAGGAGGGCTTGGCCGGTAGGGATATTCTTGACTCATCGCGCACCAGCGACTCCTGTGGCGGGCCGGGCGCAGTGCACGCTAACCAAGGTTGCCAGGTGCAAGGTGTTTCCTCCGACACATTGGTGCGGCTGGCTTCCGGGTTGGATGCGCACTAGGTTGGGTTGTGTATCGGAGGACGCATGACTTTCAACTTTCGTCTCTTCCGAGCCCGTACGGGAGTTGTAGCGATGAGACAAGATAGTAGCTACTAAACAATTGGATACCACGAAATTGGGGATTAAAAAAATTACAAATTTAAAAAGCTGTAATCGCCTAAATGGTGCTTCTACAAAAAACTAATTCTGATTGGCTGGGCCTGGCTACCAAGTGGCTTACTGGGGCCCTCTCATGCCGTCCCTGGAAGGGGTGCGTCACCTGAGTGGGTTGATTCACTGATGTGGTCATCCTGTCTGGGTTGGCGCCCCCCCTTGGGTTGTGCCATGGCGGAGATCTTTGTGGGCTATAATCGGCCCTGTCTCAGGATGGTAAGTTGGTGGTTGAAGATATCCCTCTAGTGGTGTGGGGGCTGAGCTTTGGCAAAGTGGGTGGGGTTATATCCTTCCTGTTTGGCCTTGTCCGGGGGTGTCCTCGGATGGGTCCACAGTGTCTCCTGACCCCTCCTGTCTCAGCCTCCAGTATTTATGCTGCAGTAGTTTATGTGTCGGGGGCTAGGGTCAGTGTGTTATATCTGGAGTACTTCTCCTGTCCTATTCAGTGTCCTATGTGAATCTAAGTGTGCGTTCTCTAATTCTCTCCTTCTCTCTCTCGGAGGACCTGAGCCCTAGGACCATGCCCCAGGATTACCTGACATGATGACTCCTTGCTGTCCCCAGTCCACCTGGCCGTGCTGCTGCTCCAGTTTCAACTGTTCTGCCTTCTTATTATTCAAACATGCTGATCATTTATGAACATTTGAACATCTTGGCCATGTTCTGTTTTAATCTCCACCCGGCACAGCCAGAAGAGGACTGGCCACCCCACCTATGCTCTCTCTAACTCTCTCTTTTTTTCTCTCTCTCTCGGAGGACCTAAGCCCTAGGACCATGCCCCAGGACTACCTGACATGATGACTCCTTGCTGTCCCCAGTCCATCTGACTGTGCTGCTGCTCCAGTTTCAACTGTTCTGCCTTATTATTATAATCTCCACCCGGCACAGCCAGAAGAGGACTGGCCACCCCACATAGCCTGGTTCCTCTCTAGGTTTCTTCCTAGGTTTTGGCCTTTCTAGGGAGTTTTTCCTAGCCACCGTGCTTCTACACCTGCATTGCTTGCTGTTTGGGGTTTTAGGCTGGGTTTCTGTACAGCACTTTGAGATATCAGCTGATGTACGAAGGGCTATATAAATACATTTGATTTGATTTGATTTGGGCCTATACCCTCCCAGGTCCACCCATGGCTGCGCCCCTGCCCAGTCATGTGAAATCTATAGATTAGGGCCTAATGAATTTATTTCAATTGAACTGTAACTCAGTAAAATCTTTGAAATTGTTGCATGTTGTGTTTATATTTTTGTTCAGTATAATATACTTAAATGCGAACAACGTGCGACAGACACTGGGAGCTAATTGAGGATATAATTACATCAAACACCCTGAACTGGAATGGATATTTGTTCAATGAGGAAGTGTCATATTAGCTGCACTGTGACACTTCAGCTGTATTTATAATACTTGCAAACTGGAGGAGAGCAGTGGGGAGGATGAGGTGAACAAGGGAGTGGAAAATGAGTCTTTTAAAAAGGACTTATTTGCAATAAATAGATAGATAATGCAGCAACCATGTCGCTAAATCTAGCACTCTGCGGCCTGCTGACTATCAAGAGCAGGGCTCTTCAACAAAGTCCCCTTGGATTGTGCTGACATGCATGAGGTCCCTGGTTCAAGTCCAGCTCCTGGCTCTATCTCCCAAATTCACAACAGCGTGTTAAGCTTTTTTTAGTGTTACAATACTTAATGTCATACAGTAAAGAGCTTTTTTGCTCATTAAAAGGCGCTATACAATATAGCATAAGAGCATTATCACAGTATACACCAGGGATACACAACACCACCTGATCAAACCGATCAGATCTGCAAGAAAGCTCCTCAGTCAGCTGATTACACATTCATGTGTGACAGAGTTTTACCATCGGAGTATTGAGTTGTGGACTGAATGAAGCCGCCATCTTTACAAGCACTCAATCTCACTACTATGCCAGATTACGGTCACTGTCACTCTCCAGAGGTCTAAATAGCCCCATGTAAACCATCAAAATATTAATGAGCCTTCTATTGCAAAGTGTACTCATTTTGAGGGAACTTCCCACAGAATGATTGGCAAAAAAACATTAATTCGTGACATTCTGGACAACAGCGTTTGAAATGCAGCAAAGAGTAAATCAATGTAGTCTCACTGAAATACAAAATAAATATAATTGAAAACGAGAGAGAGAGAGAGAGAGAGAGAGAGCGTGAAAGAAGAGAGACTGAGCAAGAGACAGATGCTGTCATTGTTGCCCAAATATTTATTGTTGTGTAAAGGGTGTGTTGGTGAGACTGAGAGGGAGGAAGAGTGTGTGGTTGAGAAATTTGGTTTTTCACTCCACTTAACGTCAGCACTCTCCCACACAATAGGAAACAAACAAAAGACACTTCAAAATAGGTCCAGCATGGCCTTGATCACATCGGCATCTGATCTCACAACCAACCTGACAAGAGGCACAATGGTACATTTTGTGAAGTGTGTGTATGCAGTACAGTGCCTGTCTAGTACTAGCACCTGTATGTACAAATGTTTCCTTCCACTTAAAAGGACTTCTCTGTGCATTATCCAGGAACACACACACACACACACACACACACACACACACACACACACACACACACACACACACACACACACACACACACACACACACACACACACACACACACACACACACACACACACACACACACACACACACACACACACACACACACACACACACACACACACACACACACACACACACACCTTTAGCCTAGTGGTTAGAATTTTGGGCCAGTAACCAAAAGGTTGCTGGTTCAAATCCCCCGAGGTGAAACATCTGTCGTTCTACTCTTGACCAAGGTAGTTAACCCCCCACAACAAAAAGCCCCCCCACACATCTCCAATTCAGAGGGGTTGGGTTAAAAGCAGAAGCCAAGTTTCGGTTGGACCTCGTGTGCAACTGATGATACAAAACATTTATTATGACCTCTTTCTCCCTCTCTTTTACACACATACACACTCCTACTATACAGAGTTGGGTTGGCATGTTCACCCTCAGTGTTTGTGATAATTATCCCGACCCGAATGTTGGCACACCAAGAGGGAGCTACAAGTCGCCCACAAAACTCTCAAGGACAAAAACAACACCAGCTGCAGGAGCATAACGTAAACACTCCCTCTACTTTCTCCACCCCCCCCCCTCCCCTTTTTTTAATCATTCCTGTTAAAAACAGTTTTTCATATACTTTTTGAAAACCTTGGCCTTGTTAGGGAACACAACAGGAGAAAAAAAACATGGCTAAATAGAAAAGGCCAAAACTTGGGGTATGCCTGTTCCGTTTGCTCTCGGCTCGTGCAAGTCAACGTAAACAGTGGGCTACAGCCAACTGAGAAGTCTGAGTTCATCAGTTCACCCGCGTTGGCCTGTTGAAGCGTGGGAGCGCATATGGAGGAGGCGGTGTCTGTGCCCTCACTACGTTTACTAAGCTCGGCATTGTCATAACACCGACACGTTCTTAAGCATTATGCTGCAATATACAACATCAACAACAAGAGTTCCATTTATTTGAATGACAAGTCACTTTGATGGTCCTCAGTTGGTTGGTCAAAACACACAGTGCATTCGGAAAGTATTCAGACCCCTTGACATTTTTGACATTTTGTTACATTACCGACTTATTCTAAAATGGATAAAATTGTTTCCCCCCCCCCCCCCATCAATCTACACACAATACCCCATAATGACAAAGCAAAAAAAACTATTTTTAGACATTTTTGTACTTCCTTGCCAATGATTACAGTATTCTAGGGTATAATGATACAAGCTTGGCACACCTGTATGTGGGGAATATTTCCCATTCTTCTCTGCAGATCGTCTCAAGCTCTGTCAGGTGGGATGGGGAGCATCACTGCACAGCTATTTTCAGGTTACTCCAGAGATGTTCAATCGGGTTTCAGTCCTGGCTTGCCCACTCAGAGACCTGTCGTGAAGCGGTGTGTTGGCTGTGTGCTTAGGGTCATTGTCCTGTTGGAAGGTGAACCTTCGCTCCAGTCTGAGGTCTTGAGCGCTCTGGAGAAGGTTTTCATCAAGGAACTTTCTGTACTCTGCTCCATTCATCTTTCCCTCAATTCTCACTAGTCTCCCAGGCCCTGCAACTGACAAACATCCACACAGCATGATGCTGCCACCTCTATGCTTCACCGTAGGGATGGTACCAGGTTTCCTCCAAACGTGACGCTTGGCATTCCAAGCGGGCTGTCATGTGCCTTTTACTGAGGAGTGGCTTCAGTCTGGTCACCATAAAGGCCTGATTGGTGGAGTGCTGCAGAGATGGTTGTTCTACTGGAAGGTTCTCCCATCTCCACAGAGGAACTCTGGAGCTCTGTCAGAGTCACCTCCCTGACCAGTTTGACAGACGGCCAACTCTAGAACGCATCTTGGTGGTTCCAAACTTCTTCCATTTAAAAATGATGGAGGCCCCTGTGTTCTTCGGGACCTTCAATGCTGCAGAAATGTTTTGGTACCCATCCCCAGATCTGTGCCTCGACAAAATCCTGTCTCAGAGCTCTATGGACAATTCCTTTGACCTCATGGCTTGGTTTTTGCTCTGACATGCATTGTCAACTGTGGGACCTTATATAGACAGGTGTGTGCCTCTCCAAATCATGTCCAATCAATTGCATTTACCACAGGTGGACTCCAATCAAGTTGTAGGAACATCTCAAGGATGATTAATGGAAACAGGATGACCTCAATTTAGAGTCTCATAGCAAATGGTCTGAATACTTATGTAAATAAGGTATCTGTTGTTGGTTTTTTTTATATACATTTGAAAATGTTTCTAGAAATCTGTTTTCACTTTGTCATTATGGGGTACAGTGGGTAGATTGATGAGGACATTTAAATATATATATATATATATATATATATAAATATTTTTGAATAAGGCTGTAACGTAACAAGATGTGAAAAAATCAAGGGGTCTGAATACTTTCCGAATGCGCTGTAGAGAATTGAAGTTAAGACATTTGTAATAGAAAAAAAATCCAAAGTTCCTATACCAGCCTGTAAGACCACATAAAGTATTCTTGTCCTATGATGAAATTGTACTGTAGGGCTGACCAGCCTGGCTTTATCTGTGGGTATGAGTTGGGCAGTCAGTGGGGCTCAATGTTCCTCTTCCAAAAGAAGGAAAGACAATACAAGGGAGGTGACAGCTCCAGGAATGCTTGGAATTCTGAAATGTTATTCTCTTAGGGAAAGTGTATTTCTGTATTTTATCCTGAACCAGGGGAATGTTTCTCTCTGACACCCATTCTTGTTCCTCACGCCACAACTATCCACTGTATTTTATAGCCTCATTATTGTAATTTAATTGTCTTCTTTTTTCTTTTTTTTTTGCTAAATATTTTCTTTAAACGGCACTGTTTGTTAAGGGCTTGTAAGTAAGCATTTTACTGTAAGGTCTACACTTGTTGTATACAGCACGTGACTAATAACATGTGATTAGATTTTTTTTTTAACAAAACCTGAGATAAATTTGAATCATCACGTGGTTGCTATGGGATTGGATAAATATTGACTTAGTAAATTAGTAGCCCTAAGTAGCCTATGTGAAGGAAAAATACCACTATAATGCTAACTCTCCTAAGGGATATTGGTGTGGTTTTTGAAGATGTTGCCATGATGATATGAAATTGCTTGTTGCCATGGCCATGTATCCAAAACACTTCCCAAAAAGTATTAAAGTTGCAGTCATAATAATAAATAGTTATTATCTGTGTGTGTGACAGAAAATATAAAATTAACATAGTTTGCCCAGCACATTAGCATCAATTAGTATGTTAGCTAGGTCTGTAATCTGGGAATTGGCTGAAAATAGCAATATTGCCAGGGAAATGTAGGCTTACCTCTATCTTTTCTCGTCAATAATGGTCCTCCCTGTAGGATACTCGGTGAGTAGCCTAACTTTCAGTCTCTCTCTCTCCCTCTCTCTAGTTGTCTCTCTTGTGCGTGAGGTTATCGTTGTAAAACTAGAACCACTTTAAAATATATCAGTACTGTAGAAATAGTAGCCTACACATTTGAATCCCCGTTGGGCGAACACGTTTCTGGAACTCCGCAATGGTGATAGGCTATATTTCAATCAGTTTACATTGCGCTCCTTCTCCAGTACAGAAGGTGGCGGTAACACCATTTCTGTTTCCCTGTTTTACTCTGTGGTTCTAGACTCAGTTCCAGGAAGTGTTGATTAACGTCATGGTAGCAACACTAGCTGGATCACCATTAAAACTTCCGGTTTTCAAATTTAGCCTCCAAAATAAAAGTACGCTGTAAACGCTATGTGTATGCTATAGCATCCCATTGGTTCCTGCATTAACGCCACACCTAAGTGCACCACATTGGTTCCTGTATGAACACACCCGTATCCCCCTTACGCCTCGATCACACGGACAGGGTTTTACATTTTGGATACACCAGAAATAAATTAATTTCTGATGGAACTCTGCGTTTGCCTTGCATCATTGCTTTGCAGAGGCAGTTGCAATGCGTTCTCTGTGGTGCATACGTTGGATTTATCGAACATATGTGTCAAACTGTATGTGAACACAGAAATGGTAGCAGAAGGTGAATGTTGAACTTTTGTTGCACATATCAAGATGATGCTGTGTAGCATTTTTTGCAGTAACACTGTAGGTGTGATCATGGCATACTAAAAGCCTACTGGTCAAAAAAAATCTGCAATTCATATTTTTTTTAATAATCATTTATTTGCGTTGTATGATTCTTGTTAATTGACTGGTGCTGTTGTTAAAGGATGCGATTTTGAAATGTCATGTTTATGAAAAGTCTGACTGTATATTTGTTGTATTGCACAAACAAATTGCACTGTACAGGAAAAACAATAGATTCTGTGTCTATAAAACTCGGGTCCAGTCTACTCACTAGAGTCCCTAGAATACAAATCAGATGAGTTTGAACAAACTAAACTAGGTCATAGGAAGTGTTGCTGGGCTTTTACTGTGGTCAAATGAGGTGCCTGGACAGTATATGGTACAAATATAGCACTGTACATGAAAAACTATTCTTTGTGCCGATGTAAAAAAGTAGGGTGGGGAATACTCAGTAGGGTTTGTAGAATCTATATATGGTTTCATTTCAATAATAATACGGAGTGTTGCTGGCCTTTTACTCCACCCATTACATTGTCCACAATGCAAAGCACCTCAGTGGTGGTTGATGCCGTTTAAAATGAGGGAGGATGATTTATTTTGTTTTTTTACAAGCATGGCCTTATTTCTGTTACAGCATATTGGATAACTGTCATTCATTTGCCTAGCTCAATGTAACATTGATAGGTTTAGGCTACTACATTTTCCCTGTACCCATCATGAGGTTGCTACAACCTAGCCCATGAATGAAAGTTTACAACGTAGGTAGACGGGTCGAAAGAATTTTGAGTAATCAAAGTGACTGACAGTGACACATTCAATACCACCTTGGACATTCTTGCCTGCATCTAGCTGATTTAGGGTGCAATCATGAGTCCAACAGTCACAAATGAGAGTTTCTATTGGCAGTAGAGGTGCGTGGGTAAAATCACTGGGGAAGTCAGCGACGTATGTGTTGTTATAATTGTGTTGTTTGCTCTATAACCTGTTAGTTCATATGCCTTGCGACCGTGATATATATTATAAGCCTAAATCAGAGACAATAAGAAGACACAGTGGCAGAATAAATTATTTGTTTTATCACAAAACCAGATAGCAACTTCTTTCCAGTGAAATCCACAAAGCATATTGCACGTACAGTAACGGACGGGTACGTGACCTACAGCATGGTCAAACAAGTTCATGTGTTTGACATTTTCGGGCCACTAAACAACTATTGATTTTGAACCACAGAGAGTTACAGCAAGTCGCAAAGGAAACAGGAGCTCCCTCCACTATTCCAGCACCATTTCAACATCATCAAATAAATCACCGACGCTAAGTCTAATACAGTGACAACTAAAAGATACCAAAAACAATTTAGTCCAATCAACGTAAGCTAAATATGATGTTGCTGTCCATGGTTCTGATTTCTGTGTGTGTGTGTGTATATGCGTGTATGCACGTTCACGCAAGTAGAAAACATGTTGACTCACCCTACTTGTACAGAAAAGCCAATACTATCCTCCTCTCTTTAATGTTGACGAAACGTCCTACCACTGTCACACAGTACACACTTTTAATTTTTGTTGTCCTAGGCTACCGGGCTAAAATGCTTGCTCGCTAGCCTAACTTCCATTCATGGGCAAAGTTAGCTAGTTAACACTTGCCTTCTACATCTAGCTACATATTGAACTTCCATCCACTCAGGCCAGGGGCACAGCAATGTATGAATTAATGGTTGGATCAGAATCGGAATTATAATCATTGGCCAGTAAAACCACAAGTCCAAATCCCTATTTCCATCCATGGCTAATTTTGGAAAAGGACAATTTTAGCTAGCTGGCTATCTAGCCCTTGGAGGACAAAAACACAACGAGATGCAACAATTAAAGTTTTTCTGTAAATTACTTATGTTCTCAATGGGATTTGATAGGATTCCAACTGGCTTCACTTGTCACTTTGTTTTGTGCTCCAGGACCATTCACAATTGCGCACGCTTAGTTTAGCTCAAAGCTGATTGGCTAATTTTATACTTTTATTGTCAAGGGACGCCAGATGCTAGCTGGCTTCACTTGCCTTCAATGTTACCGGCGGCAACAATGTCATACTCGTTTGGACCAGACAGCATCAGATACATGGCCTACACGTAGAGACAGAGGGCGCTGTTTCGCTCGCTTATAGGCCTTCTCCTGTGAGATGCATTCAGCCTCTTGCAAATTGTAGAAAAATTATGAAACAGAGAGACGAACGATACATATTTTTTATAATATATATTTTTTTATTTTTTTATTGGTCAATTTTGGGTGGAAGCCTGGCTTCCCTTGGCATCTATGAATTTGCTTCCGTTTAAGAAATGTTTTTCAACATAATCGGTAGAATGAATACATCCCTGATCACACACAAACACAGTTAATTTTCATAGCAACCACATAGAAACAGCATGATCACTTTCTTGTTATATAATTCCTTCTCACAACTATCTACGTGTTTTCACTTTGCTTGTGGACTTCAGTGCACAACACATCAGCTGTCTCACACCAGGCAAAAAAACGTATCTCTCGGCATGTCCAGCCCACTCATTATCTCAGCTAAGCATGGATAGTGGGAAGGTTGCTTCTTGTTCTGTGGCTTAACCAACAAGGCTTGTATTGAACCATTTTATTCATATGGCATACAAGTTTGTTATTAAGACACATGAAAGTTCACATGTCCCAGAAGGCATTTCTGCCCAAAAACACATTTTTATAAAAAATGTAAAAAATTGGGTTGTGCAGCTATAAAGCGCTGCATTTTTTTCTCCTTTTTTTCTTTCGGATACCTATGGGTATACCCAATACAGACCTGACCCGATTTGGATCCAAATCTCCCTCATCTCGGATATATTTTGAGTCGGATCTGGTCCACCTCGGACCTGAATCGAATGGGGTTTTGATTTTCACGCAAAACAATGTGGGTCCTGCCCTGTGTCGGGATGGGAATTTCACAGATCCAATTCGGTTCCGATTTCAATTTCTGGATCTGAGAAGACCTCTAATATACAGTACTCACAGTCACTGGTTCAACTTCAATAAGAATTTCTCATGGTGAAAATCACAAACCTGGAACTTTAATTTGCTCACTCACCTTTTGCAAATTAAAGCATGTTCTTCCTGAAGTCTACAGTAATGTGCAAGGTTGCATGCTGCAGCAGATAGAAAAGCATTGCATTTGTCCTAATGAAAACATCTATCTCCAACAAAAATATAGAGATAAAACAAGCTCTCAAAAATGGATGACCAAAATATGATTTTAAAAAATGCATTAAAAAAATGTCAATAAAGCGTGATTCTCTCATTTTGACAGTGGAAAAGAAAGTTGACAACTTTCCGAGCCTTGCTCTCCATCTTGTTTCTATTTAAGTTGATCGTTCAAGTAGGAAATTCAATGGTCATACAAAAAAGTGAGGGGGGAAAAAATCCATCTCTGTTGTCCCAATGATAGGGGAGCTATGGACTCCTACTTCTTTATCTCCTAATTTCATATTCTCCCAAATTACAAGAGTCGTTTTTTTCCTGGTGAACTAAGCCATCAATCAAATGTAAGCCACAGAAATGCTTACAAGGGACATCATTGTCTTTTCAGTGGAACTAAAGGCAACATGTTTCTCAACTATCAGTGGTAGGATGTCTGATCTGTATTCAGCGAGGATTTGTTCAAATTTCTTTTCAGAACCGGTCCCAATACCTTTAAGGAGAAGTCAGTGGGTCCATTATCCTGGCTGTTTCATCTGTTTCGATAGATGTGGTCTCTTCAGCATGCAGAGACCATACAGTTCCTGCATCAACGACCAGATATTTCAAACCGATCTTGCTAACCATCTTCTCCTCTGTATCATTTGCCTCTTGTATCCTTTTTGAATCCAATATTTTTGACAATCTTGCAGGTGGAGTAGCTTCTTTTTTCTTGCATTGTTTAGCCACAAGAGGTATTATAAACACTTACTTTTAAAATTCTTCATTTGTGACATGTGTTTTTCTTAAAAATGCTACTTTCTCACTCACCTCAAACTTTCTAAATGCCTGTTGTTTTTTGGTTACAGCTCATGAAGTACGCTTCATCACCTTCTCACCCTCATCTCCGTGGCCAGGCTTCTCACTTATATCTTCACAATTGTTCTGGGGACACGCAGCTGTAACTGGAAAACTGCCTTTCCACTCCCTACTGTCTTTCAAGAGAATGCGTTGTTGCTGTAACTACTGTAACAAATTGGTTGTCTCTTCTCTCTTCATTCACATGCTGCATTCTGTTGTTATGTGAACGATTGGCTGAGCCTTGGATACAGCCAGTATTGCTCCAAACCGGCATCTCTCGTTCGCTTCCAGCCAATAGTGATCCAAAGCCCCCCTCAAAAAAACTTTTCTCATCGGATCTACACGAATCACGTAGGTCGCCAAAAGGTGACTAGTGTGCATCCCTGACATTTACAGCTGTTTGAAGTTGAGCACCAACAATTATTGGATTAGTTTTAATCTCCCTATCACTTGATTTTGTATCTTCTAACGGACCACAAATAAGGCTTTGTTTTGTTGTGTCGTACCAATTTTCAGCATATGAATAACCTGCATCAAAGTGTCAGACCAAATGATAACTGAGGATATCTCCACCTCATCCTCCTCTGGCTTTATATCTACATCCATCTCACACCAACTAAACTATCTATCTGGGTGACAGCCAGGGTCCATTTAAATGAAGTAAGTTAGGCTAGACCTAGTCATTTCCAAGTGGCTGACCAGGCCTATCTCCTTAAGCCTATCAATCAAATTGATTTTATAAAGCCCTTTTTACAACAACAATGAAAATGAGGAGATTCTGAGGAAATAAGTTCTATAATATTATAAATAACGTTAGTGGTGTAAATACAGTTGGTTCCAAGTGTAACGTTAGGCCTATAACAACTGACCAAGAGAGTAGCCTTCCATACGACAGTTGGGAATTTGAAAACAATTTGGTCCTACAGCAAAATACCCCATCTTCCAGGTGGGTAACTGGTTAACTGAGTCCAACGGTGCATATCGAAACATTTCAAAGTCATTCGAGACACTTAGCTAGCATCTTAGTCACAAAAACATAGACAAGTTGTGGTTCCGGGTGACCTAGCTTCCTTTTCCGGATGTGGGAACTCCGCTCAAGTGTTATGATTCCAGGTTCGTCTTTCTCGCTCCAGATTCAAGTATGATTAACTGCATACTTGGAGCAAAGATTTTTTTTATCACTAACCCAAGATAGAGCCTGTCGTTTCCAATGGGAGCAAATGAATGATAGAACCAGCAAGGAGGTGTGCAGAGTCACACACGAGATAGTGAAATCCTATTGGTACGTTTTAGTATTTATTTGCATATTTCCGTTAGGGAATGACTACTCTGATGTGTCCGTGTGCAGTAACTCAATTTGCCCTTGCAATCCTTCTAAGCAACTTTGGCAAAGGGTAAAGTCTGCAAAACGCAGTCCATGTTGTTTGTTACAGATTAGAATTTGGGAAACAGAAAAATGTATGAAGATCAAATGTTTCATCGATGAGAAAATGTGCAGAATGTAGGCCAAAATCCATCTCTCTCCATCTTCTCCCACTTGCCAGCCCCTGGGCTTCCTCTCATCACCATATTTAGCAGTGAGTGGAAATACCAACAGGATGCTTCACATTTATACATCCCGTGAAATATCTGTCTCATTGTTCTATCCGTGGGGGAGTGTGTCTGAAAGTGGGCGTTGCAAAAGAAAGGGGTGATTAACAGCAATGGTGTAACATCAGTGGGTGGATCAACAGCGATGGGTGTAACATCAGCGTTCCATTATTGCTTAGACTGGCCATAGGGTGCAGTGGGGGTCAGCTTAATGTTTATATAGCAGGCTAAGAGAACTAAGATAGCAGCTGCCAAAGAAGAAGAAGAGTTTGCTCGGGTTGGGACATGCTGCAAATGGTGAACAAGAAAAAAAGGAAGAAAGTGGAATATTTTATGTATAAATATGGAGTAGGGGATTGCACAAGCCTTCTGGAAGATCTGGTAAAGGAGAAGACGGTGGACAAGAAAAGAAGGAGAAAAGTGGAATATGTTTTGAGTGAATGGAAGATTAAGTGCTTTTGGAAGACTTTGAGGAGGAAGTTTAACGTGACGAGAGTGAGGATGAATTAACTGTGGCAGTTGCAGTGATGACTGCTGAGAAGAAGTGGAGTGTAGAGGGAAGGAGTATGGTGAGGAAGTTTGGCATTGAGTGCAAAAAGAGGGATACACGCCCAAGTACTTCAGAGATGGAACCTGGCGAGAGTGAGGATGAAGTACCTGCGGTGAGGACCGCCGAGTTCGGGCCTCATCCCGAGGATGATAAGGATGATTCAGTCCCATTTGGAGTAAGACTTGTAGAGAGAATAGATCCTTGCATTTTTTTTAAACCTTTATTTAAATAGGCAAGTCAGTTAAGAACAAATTCTTATTTACAATGACGGCATACCCCGGCCAAACCCGGACGACGCTGTGCCGATTGTCTACCTCCCTATGGGACTCCCAATCACGTCCGGATGTGATACAGCCTGGATTCGCACCAGGGACTGTAGTGACACCTCTTGCACTGAGATGCAGTGTCTTAGACCACTGCGCCACTCGGGAGCCCATATGTGGTGTCAGGCTGGGTGGAGGAGAGGTTGGGAACTGTTGAGTTGGTGAAGGTAACTCAGAGAAGACTCAGGATGATTTACTGTGTTTCCTCCACTCAGAGGGAGCGGGTGCTCCGGATTACGAGATTAGGGACAAGAATTGTGACTTGCTTAGCTCTCTGGAGCAGGGCGCCTATGAGAGGTGTTACAACGGAGTCTGCATTAAGTGTTGAGGAGGAGCAGTTGAAACTGAAGATTCCCGGTGTCTGTGACACCTGCCGTTTGGTGAGACGTAGAGCCGGTGGAGATTGTGGGGAAAAGGAAAAGGCATTATCTGTCATGCTGAGTTTATATGCCAGATAAGGTCAAGGTAGGAAATGTTAGTTATCCCGTGAGAGCTTTTGTTTTCCGAAAATACTATGGTTTTAGGTTTCAAGTGTATGGGTATGTTGCAGCAATGTGTAGGAGGGAGATGCCTAAATGTGAGAAGTGTGCAGGAGGGCATGAGACGATGGAATGTGTGGTATCTGTGGAGAAAGTTGTGTGTTAGTTGTGGGGGTGTGTGTTAGATCGGAGGTGTCCGGTGAGAGAAAGGCCGATTGAGGTTTCCATGGTTAGAGTAGTTACAAAAAGTGTTGTATGCCAAAGCAGTGAGAAAGTGTTAGAGTAAGATGGGTACAGGTTGATGGATCCTGAGAGGATTTGTGTGAGTAGGCAGGAGAGAGTGATGGGAAGAATATGTTCTTTAGTAAGGTGGACTTTTTTTTAGCGTGTATAGCCATGGTTGTCAATTGTACTGCAGGAATGGATGGAAAGTCACAGAAAATAATGGTAGCGGTGGCAGCGGCAGAGAAGTACTTGGGATTGAGAGGATTTACTGCATAACAGCTACAGGGGGTGTTGAGTGGTAGTGTTATGTTCTCTCAGACCGTTGGTCTGGGGTAGGACTAGATTGAATTAAATAGTGGAATTGGGTGGTATATTATTTTGTGATATTTTTTTCGAGAGGGCTAATAGTTAGCAGGGCAATTTAAATTTTTCACAATTTTCTATTACTGTATCAAAGAATTTCATGTAGTTAGGCCGTGAATGGCCTCACACACCAGTACAGTAGGTGGCGGTGTATGCAACTAAAAATTGGATGCTATCCGCCAACCAAATCCCAAAGAAGAAAAATGTAGCAGGCTAGGAGAATTAACATGGCAGGTTGGGAAAATGAACGTGGCAGGTTAGGAGAATGAGGTTAAGGTTAGGAAAATGATTAGGCTTAGCTAAATTGCGTAGCAGGTTTGGATAATTAACATGGCAGGTTAGGAAAATTAGGTTATTAAGGTTAGGAAAAGAGTTAAGGCTTAGCTAAAATGCTACAGTTGTCAACGATCTACACATAGTGAAGCTCAGACACGCAAAACTGCCTTGAGTGGCAACAAATCTGCCCAATTAGCTGGTTCACTTTCCATACACCCACTTCTGCTGATCCTCCCACTTTTGTTGACACGCCCACTTTCAGACACACTCCATGTATGCAGCCCATGACCCATGATACTCTAGATTGGGCATTTTTTAGCATTTACAGTCATTAGCTAATTTGTAGAAAGCTGTAAACATATTTATTGTAAGTGCAAGCAGCTAACTCTCCCTTTTTAAGTGTTGGTACCTTTTGGGTGAGGAAAGAGTCCAATTCATCCTTAGTTTCTGTGTACATTTGTTTCCAAAAGCACACTTTCTCCTTTAACTTCACCAACCTGGGGTCTGTTTCAGTTCTCACATTCTCCCTCGTTACACACAGACATCTTAGATAGCTTCTTGTATCTACTGAACAAGAACTTGTTGTCTCTATAAGCTCTCTGAAGTTGCACTCCTCTCTCTTTCTTTGCCTCTTGCCTCTTTCAAATGAGCTTTGTGCTCTTTCAGGGTGTCACATTTTTCTCTTGATGACAAGTCGCTTTCTATCAATCGCCTTTTTGAGGTTGTATTCGTCTTTCACTAGAGATATGGTGCTGCCCTCAACGTCGATGTCGGTTTCACTGGACATCACTGGTGATAGTTCGCCTACACCTCTAGCATGGGGTCACTTTTTGGGGGGTTATTGGTATCAGGCAATGTGAACACTTGCTCCTGGTATGAAAGCTTCTCTGCCAAGCGGACAAACACCTTAAATGGACCCCTCACTCTTTTAAGTTTTAAAACTACTCTCTTAGAGAAGCCTATTGCCTGTTGCTCACTGTCCAGACAAAGATCAAAATTGGACTCTAAAATACTTTGGGCTGCATATCTGTAAACTCCATCTGACTTTTTTGGCCCAATTGTGAACTTCATACCTTATGCCATTTGTCAACACATGCGGGTCAAGTTTCTTATTTTCAGTAGACTTTGATTTCAAATCCAGGACAAATCCTATTTGCTTGCAGAGAGGATAAGAGTTATTGTCGTCTTCTGTGGTAGATACTGAATGTGCTAGTGCTAGTGCCTTCCCTAGCCTCCAACTAAGCATTCACTTTCCTGATTTCCTCTTGCACTGGAACATTCTTTCTGGCTTTTAACAGGAGGAGCAATCCGTAATTGATCTTGATTTTCCAGTGCATTATTATGACTCAAGACTGTAGATAGTGGTTGCAATACAGAGGGTTGGGAACAGGTGTGTCCAAACATTTGACTGGTACTGTATGTATATTTGTTTTGTTTAAATGGGTGTGTGCATGTGAGTGTGTGAGAGTTAGGCTATATGGAGGCGATTACTGAGTAGTTTGGTTCATCAGTCTGACCCCCAGTCTTCCCTTGAAGTTATTGAGGGATGATGACGTTTTGGCAATGTGAAGATGAGAATTCCAGACTATGGTACCTCTATATCTGATAAAGAATTGATTATGTGAGGTGCAGCAGTGGGGAGGGTGAAGGTTATCGTGACTTGTGTTATATAGATGGATTTAAGAATTAACTTGGAAGAATCCATTGAAGGGTTTAGGTCAACTGTCTGGGAGGTATGAGTATTTGTAGATGAAAGTGCATAATGGGCGTACATTAATGTCGTAAATATAGAAGATATTGAGTTTCTTAAATAAAAGGTGCAGATGGCGCCAGGTAATTAGAGGGGGAGGCTAGTCTTGCAAATGTATTTTGTATGATGAGTAATTTGTGTAGGTAGGTGGAATACAGTGCATTCAGAAAGTATTCAGACCCCTTGACTTTTTCCACACTTTGTTACCTTACAGCCTTATTTCTAAATGGATTAAATCATATTTCCTCATCTACACACAATACCCCATTTTATTTGCACATTTATAAAAAATAAATGAAATATCACATTTACTTAAGTATTCAAATCAAATGTTTTAATTGTCACATGCGCTGAATACAACAGGTTACCGTGAAATGCTTTACAAGCCCTTAAAACTTTATCGGGATCAGTGTCCCTTCCACGGGACGGTTGAGCTAACATAGGCTAATGCGATTAGCATGAGGTTGTAAGTAACAAGAAAACTTCCCAGGACATAGACATATCTGATATTGGCAGAAAGCTTAAATTCTTGTTAATCTAACTGCACAGTCCAATTTACAGTAGCTATTACAGTGAAAGAATACCATGCTTTTGTTGGATGAGAGTGCACAATTTTGAACATTAAAAGTTATTAATAAACAAATTAGGCATATTTGGGCAGTCTTGATACAAAATGTTGAACCGAAATGCAATGGTTCATTGTATCAGTCTAAAACGTTGCACATACACTGCTGCATCTAGTGGCCAAAATGTATATTGCACCTGAGCTGGATTATTATTTCTCTTGCATTTCAAAGATGATGGTACAAAAAAAATACAAAATAATGTTTTTTTTCCTTTGTATTATCTTTTACCAGATTTATTGTGGTCAGTTAAGTCAGTTAAATAAAAATCTTATTTACTATATTCTCCTACATTCCTTTCACATTTCCACAAACTTCAAAGTGTTTCCTTTCAAATGGTACCAAGAATATGCATATCCTTGCTTCAGGGCCAGGGTAATTTCAGGCGGGGAAAAAAAGGGTTGGATCATTATTAACCAACAACGCAGTTAAGAATAAAAGTGTTAAGAAAGTATTTACTAAAATAAGCTAAAGTAAAAAACAAATAAATGAAATAAAAAACAAAAATAACAAATAATTACCCAGCTAACAAGGAACGTAATAGACATTTGTAACGTTCCCCATTAAGTCTTGTAGAGGTACTGAATGTCATAGCCCGTTTGGGACATTATAGGCACATTCATAACGTTTCTAATAAGTATTATAGAGGTTATAAATATCCGGTTGCTATACATGTTCATGAGAACATTAACACATGAAATGTTCTGAATATCATGTTATTTTGGAGATATACTAGGAACATTTCATGACGTTAGATTTAGAGTTATGGTTTGTCTTCATATAACGTTACAATCGGAATGATACAAATACATTTTGGAACGTCGTCTGTAAGTCAAGTGGTGGTACACTTGTAATGTTGTCTTTCTAAGTGTGTAGGAACATTTGTTGTGTTCTAAACAAGTACTTTAGACATTCTGAATGTCAGGACACTTTGGTGACATTGTAGTAGTATTTGTAACGTTCACAGAAGGTTCCTAAAATGTACTGAATGTCGGGTCACTTTGGCAATATTTTACATAATGTTCCCAATGAGTCTAGTAGATGTTGTGAATGTCAGATCCCTACATGTCAGGATATCATAGTAACCCAGCTCAGAAAATTGCGTTTGAGGACATGACCACAAAGTTATTTTAGTCCCCACATAAGTCATGATAACGTTATTGTGAAACGTGCCTTGTTACGTAGCTGTGGTGTCAGCTGACAAAAGTTACGTCCAAAGTCTTTTCATGACGTTGAAATGTCATGGCTCTTAAATAGCTAAATTACGTTATTTAGTAACGTTATAAGAGATGTCCATTGTCAGTTAGTCAAGTGGTGGTGTACTTGTAACATTGTATTTCTGACTTACATATGAGTATCAGTTACGTTTTCAGTAAGACTTCAGGACACTTTGGTGACATTTTAGTAGTATTTGTAACATTCACAGAAGGTTCCTGAAATGTGCTTAATTGTCAGGTCACTTTGCCAATATTCTACATAACATTCCCCAATGAGTCCAGTGAACGTCAGATCACTTTTGGGATATCAAAAGGACATTTAGGAATGTTCCTTTGAGAGCCCTGGTGTTTCTCCAAACATTGCAGTTGTGTTACTCAAAAGACTTAGGAATATATATGTATTGTGCAGTACGTCCCTTACTGATCTATACGTCACATTTTCTTTCTGAGCATAAGGGGACATTATAAAAACATTGGCAAGTTAAAAAATTACTTAAACAATATGATGATTTTGGTGACATTTTGGGAATCTTCATAACATTCCCTGTTAGTCCTTTCAATGTTCTAAATGTCAGGTGAATGTTGGGATATAACAATTCAGAGCGTTTTGGTATAGAGCCATGCATAGTTACATCTAAAGTTCCAATGAGAATTATACATAGACATAATGGAACATTGTCAGTAGGGCAAGTGGTGGTACTTCCGGCACCGACAAGAGATGGCCGCCTCGCTTCGCGTTCCTAGGAAACTATGCAGTTTTTGTTTTTTTTACGTGTTATTTCTTACATTAGTACCCCAGGTCATCTTAGGTTTCATTACATACAGTCGAGAAGAACTACTGAATATAAGATCAGCGTCAACTCACCATCAGTACGACCAAGAATATGTTTTTCGCGACGCGGATCCTGTGTTCTGCCTTACAAACAGGACAACGGAGTGGATTCCATGCAGCGACCCAAAAAAACGACTCCGAAAAAGAGGGAAACGAGGCGGCATCCTGGTCAGACTCCGGAGACGGGCACACCGTGCACCACTCCCTAGCATTCTTCTTGCCAATGTCCAGTCTCTTGACAACAAGGTTGATGAAATCCGAGCAAGGGTAGCATTCCAGAGGGACATCAGAGACTGCAACGTTCTTTGCTTCACGGAAACATGGCTCACTGGAGAGACGCTATCCGAGGCGGTGCAGCCAACGGGTTTCTCCACGCATCGCGCCGACAGAAACAAACATCTTTCTGGTAAGAAGAGGGGCGGGGGCGTATGCCTTATGGCTAACGTGACATGGTGTGATGAAAGAAACATACAGGAACTCAAATCCTTCTGTTCACCTGATTTAGAATTCCTCACAATCAAATGTAGACTGCATTATCTACCAAGAGAATTCTCTTCGATTATAATCACAGCCGTATATATCCCCCCCCAAGCAGACACATCGATGGCTCTGAACGAACTTTATTTAACTCTCTGCAAACTGGAAACGATTTATCCGGAGGCTGCATTCATTGTAGCTGGGGATTTTAACAAGGCTAATCTGAAAACAAGACTCCCTAAATTTTATCAGCATATCGATTGCGCAACCAGGGGTGGAAAGACCTTGGATCATTGTTACTCTAACTTCCGCGACGCATATAAGGCCCTGCCCCGCCCCCCTTTCGTAAAAGCTGACCACGACTCCATTTTGTTGATCCCTGCCTACAGACAGAAACTAAAACAAGAGGCTCCCACGCTGAGGTCTGTCCAACGCTGGTCCGACCAAGCTGACTCCACACTCCAAGACTGCTTCCATCACGTGGACTGGGACATGTTTCGTATTGCGTCAGATAACAATATTGACGAATACGCTGATTCGGTGTGCGAGTTCATTAGAACGTGCGTTGAAGATGTCGTTCCCATAGCAACGATTAAAACATTCCCTAACCAGAAACCGTGGATTGATGGCAGCATTCGTGTGGAACTGAAAGCGCGAACCACTGCTTTTAATCAGGGCAAGGTGTCTGGCAACATGACCCAATACAAACAGTGCAGCTATTCCCTCCGCAAGGCTATCAAACAAGCTAAGCGTCAGTACAGAGACAAAGTAGAATCTCAATTCAACGGCTCAGACACAAGAGGCATGTGGCAGGGTCTACAGTCAATCACGGACTACAGGAAGAAATCCAGCCCAGTCACGGACCAGGATGTCTTGCTCCCAGGCAGACTAAATAACTTTTTTGCCCGCTTTGAGGACAATACAGTGCCACTGACACGGCCTGCAACGAAAACATGCGGTCTCTCCTTCACTGCAGCCGAGGTGAGTAAGACATTTAAACGTGTTAACCCTTGCAAGGCTGCAGGCCCAGACGGCATCCCCAGCCGCGCCCTCAAGAGCATGCGCAGACCAGCTGGCCGGTGTGTTTACGGACATATTCAATCAATCCCTATACCAGTCTGCTGTTCCCACATGCTTCAAGAGGGCCACCATTGTTCCTGTTCCCAAGAAAGCTAAGGTAACTGAGCTAAACGACTACCGCCCCGTAGCACTCACATCCGTCATCATGAAGTGCTTTGAGAGACTAGTCAAGGACCATATCACCTCCACCCTACCTGACACCCTAGACCCACTCCAATTTGCTTACCGCCCAAATAGGTCCACAGACGATGCAATCTCAACCACACTGCACACTGCCCTAACCCATCTGGACAAGAGGAATACCTATGTGAGAATGCTGTTCATCGACTACAGCTCGGCATTCAACACCATAGTACCCTCCAAGCTCGTCATCAAGCTCGAGACCCTGGGTCTCGACCCCGCCCTGTGCAACTGGGTACTGGACTTCCTGACGGGCCGCCCCCAGGTGGTGAGGGTAGGCAACAACATCTCCTCCCCGCTGATCCTCAACACTGGGGCCCCACAAGGGTGCGTTCTGAGCCCTCTCCTGTACTCCCTGTTCACCCACGACTGCGTGGCCACGCACGCCTCCAACTCAATCATCAAGTTTGCGGACGACACAACAGTGGTAGACTTGATTACCAACAACGACGAGACGGCCTACAGGGAGGAGGTGAGGGCCCTCGGAGTGTGATGTCAGGAAAATAACCTCACACTCAACGTCAACAAAACTAAGGAGATGATTGTGGACTTCAGGAAACAGCAGAGGGAACACCCCCCTATCCACATCGATGGAACAGTAGTGGAGAGGGTAGCAAGTTTTAAGTTCCTCGGCATACACATCACAGACAAACTGAATTGGTCCACTCACACAGACAGCATCGTGAAGAAGGCGCAGCAGCGCCTCTTCAACCTCAGGAGGCTGAAGAAATTTGGCTTGTCACCAAAAGCACTCACAAACTTCTACAGATGCACAATCGAGAGCATCCTGGCGGGCTGTATCACCGCCTGGTACGGCAACTGCTCCGCCCTCAACCGTAAGGCTCTCCAGAGGGTAATGAGGTCTGCACAACGCATCACCGGGGGCAAACTACCTGCCCTCCAGGACACCTACACCACCCGATGTTACAGGAAGGCCATAAAGATCATCAAGGACATCAACCACCCGAGCCACTGCCTGTTCACCCCGCTATCATCCAGAAGGCGAGGTCAGTACAGGTGCATCAAAGCTGGGACCGAGAGACTGAAAAACAGCTTCTATCTCAAGGCCATCAGACTGTTAAACAGCCACCACTAACATTGAGTGGCTGCTGCCAACACACTGACAATGACACTGACTCAACTCCAGCCACTTTAATAATGGGAATTGATGGGAAATGATGTAAATATATCACTAGCCACTTTAAACAATGCTACCTTATATAATGTTACTTACCCTACATTATTCATCTCATATGCATACGTATATACTGTACTCTATATCATCGACTGCATCCTTATGTAATTCATGTATCACTAGCCAATTTAACTATGCCACTTTGTTTACATACTCATCTCATATGTATATACTGTACTCGATATCATCTACCGTATCTTGCCTATGCTGCTCTGTACCATCACTCATTCATATATCCTTATGTACATATTCTTTATCCCCTTACACTGTGTATAAGACAGTAGTTTTGGAATTTAGTTAGATTACTTGTTGGTTATTACTGCATTGTCGGAACTAGAAGCACAAGCATTTCGCTACACTCGCATTAACATCTGCTAACCATGTGTATGTGACAAATAAAATTTGATTTGATTTGGTATATCTGACTACATATGGATATTAGTTCCGTTTTCAGAAAGTACTTTGGAGGTTCTGAATGTCAGGACACTTTGGTGACATTGCAGTAATTGTAATGTTCACAAAAAGTTCCTCAAATGTACAGCATGTCGGACTATTTTGTGAATAACCAAAGAACATTTTGGAATGTTAATTTGAGAGTTGTGATGTGTCTACAAACAACGTTGCAATTGTGTTACTAAAGAAACATTTAAAAATGTTACTTAACATCTTTCTAAACATTTCATAATGTTAACAGAGATATATACATAAAGTAATAAATATCCATTCTGGAATATATACACTTAAAGTAAATACAGTGTTTATCATAATACATATATTAAAACAATACTAAATCAAATAAACATAAAGTAAAATGTTGCTAGGGCTGTTCTTTGTCTATTCTCTAAAGAAGACATGCAGGAAAAGTCAGGAATTTAAGTATCCACCTTAACTTGAATGTGGCACAATGCAGCTTTGCTTTCATGTCAGGGACCAGATTGCCAATGGCCATGGATGACAGCCTGCATGGACCCTGGAGAGTGTTGCTTGTGGTTGTGGATGGCATGTGAAGTTGTTCCATGTGTAACGGAGTAACCCTGTGTGTGAATAAACTTGAAACCGAGCGAGGATAAATACCTGACTGCTCCACAGTAGTCTTGTAGCAGCAGTGACTCTGGGGAGGAGCTGGTCTTGGAACATATCTCCAAATACAGTTGAAGTCGGAAGTTTACGTACACTTAGGTTGGAGTCATTAAAACTAGTTTTTCAACCCCTCCACAAATTTCTTGTTCACAAACTATAGTTTTGGCAAGTCGGTTAGGACATCTACTTTGTGCATGACAAGTCATTTTTTCAATAATTGTTTACAGATTATTTCACTTATAATTCACTTTATCACAATTCCAGGGGGTCAGAGGTTTACATACACTAAGTTGATTGTGCCTTTCAACAGATTGGAAAATTCCAGAAAATTATGTCATGGATTTAGAAGCTTCTGATAGGCTAATTGACATAATTTGAGTGAATTGGAGGTGTACCTGTGGATGTATTTCAAGGCCTACCTTCAAACTCAGTGCCTCTTTGCTTGACATCATGGGAAAATCAAAAGAAATCAGCCAAGACCTCAGAAAACAATTGTAGACCTCCATAAGTCTGGTTCATCCTTGGGAGCAATGTCCAAATGCCTGAAGGTACCACGTTCATTTGTACAAACAATAGTACGCAAGTATAAACACCATGGGACCACGCAGCAGTCATACTGCTCAGGAAGGAGACGCATTCTGTCTCCTAGAGGTGAACGTACTTTGTGTGCGAAAAGTGTAAATCAATCCCAGAAAAACAGCAAAGGACCTTGTGAAGATGCTGGAGGAAACAAGTACAGAAGTATCTATATCCACAGTAAAACGAGTCCTCTATCGACATAACCTGAAAGTCCGCTCAGCAAGGAAGAAGCCACGGCTCCAAAACCGTCATAAAAAAGCCAGACTACGGTTTGCAACTGCACATGGGGACAGAGATTGTACTTTTTGGGGTAATATCTTCTGGTCTGATGAAACAAAAATAGAACTGTTTGGCCATAATGACCACTGTTATGTTTGGAGGAAAAAGGGGGAGGCTTATAAACCGAAGAACACCATCCCAACCGTGAAGCACGGGGGTGGCAGTATCATGTTGTGGGGGTGCTTTCCTGCAGTAGGGACTGGTGCATTTCACAAAATAGATGGCATCATGAGGGACGACAATTATGTGGATATATTGAAGCAACATCTCAAGACATCAGTCAGGAAGTTAAAGCTTGGTCGCAAATGGGTCTTACAAATGGACAATGACCCCATGCATACTTCCAAAGTTGTGGCAAAATAGCTTAAGGACAACAAAGTCAAGGTATTGATTGGAGTGCCCATCACAAAGTCCTGTGGTCAGACCTGAAAAAGCGTGTGCGAGCAAGGAGGCCTACACACCTGACTCAGTTACACAAGCTCTGTCAGGAGGAATGGGCCAAAATTCACCCAACTTATTGTGGGAAGCTTGTGGAAGGCTACCCGAAACGTTTGACCCAAGTTAAACAATTTAAAGGCAATGCTACCAAATACTAATTGACTGTATGTAAACTTCTCACACACTGGGAATGTGATGAAAGAAACAAAAGCTGAATTAAATCATTCTCTCTACTATTATTCTGACATTTCACATTCTTAAAATAAAGTGGTGATCCTAGCTGACCTAAGACAGGGAATTTTTTACTAGGATAAATGTCAGGAATTGTGAAAATGGAGTTTAAATGTATTTGGCTAGGGTGTATGTAAACTTCGGACTTCAACTGTAGGTCTGTAGCAGTTTGGGTCTAGAGTGTCTCCCCCTTTGAAGAGGGGGGTGACAGCGGCAGCTTTTCAATCTTTGGGGATCTCGTGAAAGAGAGCTTGAACATGCTAGTAATAGTGGTTGCAACCATTTCGGCTGATAATTTTAGAAAGAGAGGGTCCAGATTGTCTAGCCCGGCTGATTTGTAGGGGTCCAGATTTTGCAGCTCTTTCAGAACATCAGCTATCTGGAAATGGGGAGGCTTGGGCAAGTTGAAGTGAGGTGTGCAGGGCTGTTGACCAGGGTAGGGGTGGCCAGGTGGAAAGCATGTAGACAAATGCTTATTGAAATTCTCAATTATAGTGGATTTATCGGTGGTGACAATGGTTCCTAGTCTCAGTGCAGTAGGCAGCTGGGAGGAGGTGCTCTTATTCTCCATGGACTTTACAGTGTCCCAGAACTTTTTGGAGTTTGTGCTACAGGATGCAAATTTCTGTTTGAAATAGCTAGCCTTTGCTTTCCTAACTGCCTGTGTATATTGGTTCCTAACTTCCCTGAAAAGTTGCATATTGCGTGGGCTATTCAATGCTAATGCAGTACGCCACATGATGTTTTTGTGCTGGTCAAGGGCAGTCAGGTCTGGAGTGAACCACGGGCTATGTCTTTTCCTGGTTCAATTTATTTTTAATGGGGCATGCTTATTTAAGATTGTGAGGCAAGCACTTTTAAAGAATAACCAAGCATCTTCTACTGACACAATGAGGTCAATATCCTTCCAGGATACCCGGGCCAGGTCGATTAGAAAGGCCTGCTCCCTGAAGTGTTTTAGGGAGCGTTTGACAGTGATGACGGGTGGTCGTTTGACCACAGACCGATTACGGACGCAAGCAATGAGGCAGTGATTGCTGAGATCCTGGTTGAAGACAGCAGTTTTTTTTGGAGGGCAGGTTGGTTAGGATGATATCTATGAGGGTGCCTGTGTTTATGGTTTGGGGGTTGTACCTGGTAGGTTCATTGATAATTTGTGTGAGATTGAGGACATCAAGCTTAGATTGTAGGATGGCCGGGGTGTTAAGCATCTCCCAGTTTAGGTCACCTAACAGTACGAGCTCTGAAGATAGATGGGGGGCAATCAATTTACATATGATGTCCAGGGCACAGTTGGGGGCAGAAGGTGGTCTATAGAAAGCAGCAATGGTGAGAGACTTGTTTCTGGGAAGGTGGATTTTAAAAGTAGAAGTTCAAATTGTTTGGGCACAGACCTGAATAGTAAGACAGAACTCTGCTGGCTATCTCTGCAGTAGATTGCAACTCCACCCCCTTCGGTAGTTCTATCTTGTCAGAAAATGTTATAGTTAGGGATGGAAATTTCAGGGGTTTTGGTGGCCTTCCTAAGCCAGGATTCAGACATGACTAGGACATCAGGGTTGGCAGAGTGTGCTAGGGCAGTGAATAAAACAAACTTTGGGAGGAGGCTTCTAATGTTAACATGCATGAAACCAAGGCTTTTACGGTTATTCTCCACACTGGCTATTATTCTATTGAGCCCTGCCCCCAAACAACATATTTTGTTTGGTCTGGACCGGACCAATCACAGATAATCAGAAGTCACAATCACAAATTTGCCACATAGTACAGCACAGTAGAGCACAGTGCAGTATAGTTTGGCACAGTACAGTACAGTACTGTACAATAAAATTTGGTACAGTAAAGTAGAGTTCAGTACAGTAGGTTTAATACAGTAGTGAACTACAGTACAGTAGAATACAGTAAATGATACTGTGCTCTACTTAAGTGTGTGCCACTGTACTAAGTTATACTGTACAGAACTATATTGTACTGATTTATACTCTACTTTGTGTACTTCTGTGCTGTCCAAACTTCTGAAACAGACTTGGCCATGCGGTAACGGAGACACATTTCCAAAAAAAGGATTTTGAGGTCGGCTTTTCTCCCATTTGATGGGTGTGGCGACGTGTGGCCTGATTAATATGGGTGTGGTCATTCGAAATCGCAAAATATGTTCAGCACGCCATACACAATCGTCCTGTGGTTGTTCAGTACAGTTTCCGTTGAATTAAACTCTCTACACTATTCAGTTGTACTGAATGCACACCTGGTCTACTCAGAATTCGTCCATCAAGAGTATTTCCTTGAATATTCCATGCCTTGCATTTGGCATACACCTATATATAGATGACCTCTCGGACACGACACATCCATCGTCTCTTGCCCGTCCATCGTCTCTCAGCCTGAAGACGATATTGACAACCATTAGGAAATTCTGAAGTATCTGTGGATGTGTAGGGGTTCACGCTGTTGCAACATGGTAGATATGGGATCAAAACAGCAGAGAAGATTAGGTTAAATGGTTTCCAGATCTATGGACGGCCAGGTGAGGTGTGTGTGGGCACACGCGCATCACCACATACCCTCAGGAACAGGTCTGGATGACCAATGGTTGGAGTCAGAGGGATGTTGGTCGCTTCTTGAAGGAATGGAGAGAAGAGAGAGAGACACATGAATACATATAGAAAAAAATACTTATTGGAAGCAAGCATATATCCTGCCAGAGGTTGAATGATTTTAGTTTAAAGGAAAGCATGATATATGGTATGATATAGAGGACACAGTGAAAGTCCATGGAGTGGCAAGCAGGGCTAGTTTTGAATACCCCTTCTGCATGTGCACTACTCCCACTTACATCAGAAGACTACATGAATAGAGGTTACATCTATTACGTAAAATTGCTTCATTAATCCTAGTCCAGATCTATCCATTTATTGATTACATTTCTTCATCTATCAAATCCCCTCATGTAGACCTATACCCCAATCTCCTTATAGATTATAGAGAACAACATAATCTTTCGTGTCTGAATGTAGCCTACTCGTTTATCGATTTATTTTAAAGCATTTTGGCATCACAGCATCTTTTATTAATTTTAAGATTCGCATGATAATTTTAAGAAGTATATGAGTAAAATGTGCAACTGGTGGATGTCGACTGTGGTCTCTCGTTTGAGAATCCAGTTTGAGAACCCCTGGACTTGACCAAAGTGTTTAAGCATTGTTATGAGACGCAATGTGGATGGATGATTCAGTGATTGCCAAGTCATCTCTTTGGATTTCTCATCTTCTACACAGCGCAGATGTGTGGCCACTTGGTTTATGATTTGCCGAATGGACACCTGCGCTTTTATGCATATATTTATACATATTTTCTGATAAAATGATTGACCACCATGACCCGAAAATGTTTTGACTGTCCATGGGTAGGCTATGCCTAAAATGTGGGAAACTCGTCCCCCTGCAGGTGAGGAAATATGCATTGAGACACTCTTCCCAATTTCGATGTCTACGCGATCTACGACCGACTCAGTGATGCTGAGCGGCCGTGGGCCTGTGCCGCGCGCAATGCATTTCGATTTACAGTACCACAATAACAGCAGCCCTCCTGCGGACGTTAAATGGAACACGACCTACCGCTGTCAGGCGGACGTCGGCGAGATGTATGTGTCGCGTCTGGGATGTAAATATAGCCTTTTCTTTTGCTGGCTTTCTCTAAGAACTCCCCCTGTTCTGCCACCAATTTGCGCGCATCGCCCTTGTGCCGCAATGTTTGCAAACACAGAAAGGGGTCTATAGTCCGATGAATAAAATAAAACTGAGGGATTGTAGGCGGGACGTATACTGTGGCCCATATATACAGGAAATTGTGGTCGAAGGGGAAGGAAGTTCGCCAGCAAAATAAAACGTTTTCGTTGTCCTCTCGTCACAGTTCTGGCTGTACAATGGATTGGAACGGAGATACTGGCGTAAGTTGAACTTTACAGTGATTCTTGATTGAAGAGGAAGGGAATCATTGTTTTCTATTCAGAGCGTTGCTAAAATAGCCAGCATGTGTAGCTACTGATAGTTAGCTGCTTCCTGAACTGGCAGCAAGTTTGGTGGAAATGCCATTGAGAAGAGGCAGCAGTCATGCACGCCAAGGCGAGCTAACGTTAGCTTGCTAATAACGTTAAAATAACTAAACTGGCACTGTTCCGTAGGCATGTAATGTCAGATTACCAACGACGTTTCAGACAACTGTCATCGTCTATGCATCTGGCGTTAGTATAGCTAGCTAACTAGGTTGGTTTGGTAGCTGTATCACAACCGGCGGTGATTGGGAGTCCCATAGGGCGGCGCACAATTGGCCCAGCGTCGTCCGGGTATTTGCCGGTGAAGGCCGTCATTGTAAATACAAATGTGTTCTTAATTGACTTGCCTAGTTAATTATTTTATTTGTTTTAATATCTGGATATGTGTGTCGTAGAACTGGGAAACTGTATTAGTTAGCTAACTTCCTAACAAAGCTGCAGTAACTAGTTTACCTAGGTTTGATAACTGGTGGGATCAAGTCACTATTGTTCGAGTCACTAGGTCCGTGTCCCAGGAAGAACAGGTCGAGTCAAGGCCAAATCGTGTATTGTTAAGAGAGAGTAGAGTCCTGTCAAGTTTTTATTTTTATATCTAAAATCAAGGGGAAAAAAGCAATATATTTATTGAAACTACCACACAGCCCTGTTCATTATGTTGTCTACAACATATTTTGATTATGTAAGAATGATTTTTTTTTTTACAAGACAATGCACGTTTCATAAGTTTATTTTTTTAAATGACATACCAAAAGACCATTAGGCCAATGCTAGTCATTATTGCTTGATGCCAGAGTATGTGAGCCCAATTTGACTGGAGCGCAGAGCAAGTTTCCCTAAAGCTGGAGCGCTCACATCACCATCCCCAGTGGCTCTGCAAACAGTGAGAGGGTTTTCTCCGCTGCTGGCCTGCTCTCCAAGGCAACGTCACATGAGCCTGAATCTACAGACTGTCCAAACTCATGTTTCTAAAAGTGAATTCAAAGGCACTGTTGGCTGAGCCTAATCATTTTAGGTTAAATTTTTATGTAATTCTAAACAAAGTCAGTCTGTATGCACCATTTATAGGCAATCATGATTTCATACAACAAAATGGTTAAATGCTGAGCGCTTAATGTTCCTGCCAGCCTAGTGTGTCGCACTCGCAAATGCTTCACAATGTATTTATTTGTAGGCTATAGCCTTGAAATAATTTAAATAGGCAAAAAAAATATAGCCTCAATAATTAATATTCCTTCCTTCTCTGGCTACCGGTCTAGCTCCTGACCTATTTAGTGTTTATATGCTGTTTAATACGACATGTAGCCTATTTAAAATTACGAGTGCTTCTTAGTCACCTTTTCATGTTTATTAAAATACTTTTTATTAAAATCATATGGCCTGGTTTTAATACTTCAGAACCAAATGGTAGGTCCAGGTAGTCACAAAAATAGATGGGAGTGTTGGTTAAATGGTGATTTAAAAATATATATATATATAAATTAACGAATGGAGCAGATGTTTACAAGCGGTTGGAATGGAGTTTTGAGTGGGATTTCCAACCGCTTAACTCTACTCACATACTCTGCTTGATGCCTCATTGCTGGTGAGCTTGCAAAGTAAACCATTTATATTTTTGATTACCAAACCATTTTTGGAGCTGAGTTTATTTATGGTAATCTTCTCCCTACAATTGGGCACCCGATCCAATAACTGTACAGCAAGTCATTGTTAGTATTCGATATCAAGTAGGGAGGGATACCATGTCGCTTCTCTGGAGTCCAGAGCAAGCAGAATCATACGGCCCATCTACCTGTATGCAGTGAAGATTGCAGGATCGGAAGGAAAGCATGGTCTGTCTGCACCACACTCTATCACTTTGGAAGGCTGCCTGCCTGTGGAATGCTCATTGCCAACTGGGGAGGCCTTTTCTTCCTCACAAATACTGCAATTAATATGCCAGATTATGTTACTTCTTCATCCCATAATATTGAAGGCAGTGCAATGTTAGAGCCAGTGGTTTAGTGATGCCTGGAAAAGTGGGTATACTCAACACTTTCTCTTATTATTCAAATAGATAAATGAGACTGAAATTCACAGGTTTCAGATTATTATTATCAAAAATTCAGTCACACTCTTTTAATAGCAAAATAACTAAATGGAATGTTCTAAATCCACAACAATGTTTAAACCACATCAGGAGAACACGTTTGAGGTCTAGAAAAAAATCTAAGAAATGTATTTTTGAGTGTAGTTAGCCTTTAATTCAACTGTGCAGGCACCTAGCACTGTTTGGTTAAGTGTTTCTGTAGCACACATGAGAGGGAGTTTGCAAAACAAATGGCCACTGGATTGATGCAAATAATCATGATATCATTCAGCAAGGTAGGCATGGGCTCCTTTTGTAGCTAAACTCAGCAAAAAAAGAAATGTCCTATTTTCAGGACCCTGACTTTCAAAGATCATTTGTAAAAATCCAAATAACTTCACAGATCTTCATTGTAAAGGGTTTTAACATGCTTGTTCAATGAACCATAAACAATTAATGAACATGCACCTGTGGAACAGTCGTTAAGACAATAACAGTTATCAGACGGTAGGCAATTATGGTCACAGTTAAGGAAACTAGTGACACTAAAGAGGCCTTTCTACTGACTCTGAAAAACCCCAAAAGAAAGATTCCCAGGGTCCCTGCTCATCTGTGTGAATGTTCCTTAGGCATGCTGCAAGGAGGCATGAGGACTGCAGATGTGGCCAGGGCAATAAATTGCAATGTCCAATTTGAGAGACGCCTAAGACAGCGCTACAGGGAGACAGGACGAACAGTTGATCGCCCTCGCAGTGGCAGACCACGATTAACAACACCTGCACAGGATCGGTACATCCGAACATGCGGGACAGGTACAGGATGGCAACAACAACTCCCCGAGTTACACCAGGAACGCACAATACCTCCATCAGTGCTCAGACTGTCCACAATAGGCTGAGAGAGGCTGGACTGTGGGCTTGTAGGCCTGTTGTAAGGCAGGTCCTCACCAGACATCACCGGCAACAACGTCACCTATGGGCACAAACCCACCGTCGTTGGTACCAGGCAGGACTGGCAAAAAGTGCTCTTCACTGACGAGTCATGGTTTTGTCTCACCAGGGGTGATGGTCGGATTCGCGTTTAATTGTCGAAGGAATGGGCGTTACACCAAGGCCTGTACTCTGGAGCGGGATCGATTTGGGAGGTGGAGGGTCCATCATGGTCTGCGGTGGTGTGTCACAGCATCATCAGACTGAACTTGTTGTCATTGCAGGCTATCTCAACGCTGTACTCATGTGGTACCCTACCTGCAGGCTCATCCTGACATGACCCTCCAGCATGACAATGCCACCAGCCATACTGCTCATTCTGTGCGTGATTTCCTACAAGACAGGAATGTCACCTATGGGCACCTTGTTCTGCCATGTCCAGTGACAAGCCTGAATCTCAATCCTATTGAGCATGTCTGAGACCTGTTGGATCGGAGGGTGAGCGCTAGGGCCATTCCCCCCAGAAATGTCCGGGAAGAGTGGGGTAACATCTCACAGCAAGAATTGGTGCAGTCGATGAGGATACTCATTGTTACTTTTGATTTTGACCCCCCCTTTGTTCAGGGACACATTCCATTCCTGTTAGTCACTGAACTTGTTCAGTTTGTCTCAGTTGTTGAATCTTGTTATGTTCATACAAATATATATACACATGTTAAGTTTGCTGAAAATGAACGCAATTGACAGCGGACGTTTATTAACGTTTATTAACATTTGATTGAAGGGTTTTGGGATAGCCTCTCCATCTACCAGAAGACTGTTAGGCCTATCAATAGCATTGCTATATTTTTCCTGTTCCTTAAATTGTTTGAAACCTGGATGTTTTTACTTCACATTATCAGTCATGTCTTACCGTGTGCACGTTCCTGCTCTTACAAAGAAATAATACCCTCAGCCTTATTAATTGATATGGTGTTTACTTCCACTAACAGCCTACTTAGATACGTATTGTGGGTATTAAGAAGTGAGTATACGCAATGCCTACCAAAAAAAGTGTGTCTACGGAGTATACTTGCGTATTAGTGCTTTCTGAGGTCAGTTCAGTTTCTGTTTGTTATTAAAAAATAATCACGGTTTTCGATTTATTTTTTGCCACGAAATGCATTGTGAGTTGAACGTATTAACGACACAGAATAATACAATTAATAAGTCTCATGATGGTAGTGACTGTCTATTACTGCTTATCACATATTCACATTACTTTAATAAAATACTTGTTTTAAAACATTTATTTAATTCCAAGTCATCTCATCTCTATAGAGCTGCTGTCTAACAAAATCACAATTTGAGTAGTTCTTCAAAGGTAATAAGGAATGCTTTTATGACTGCTGAATACCAACTATCAATCGCTTAGATCATGTATTTTAAGGCTTGCGAAGCAACTGCTTTCTATCTCCCTCGAATTGTATATTCTCTTTCATTTTTTTTTTTCCTTAGGGGGTCAAGTGTGATTCATCATTTCATAGAACACGTTTCCACTGCTCCAGAGTCCAATGGAGGCGAGCTTTACACCATTCCAGCCAACGCTTGGCATTGCACATGGTGATCTTAGGCTTGTTCGGCTGCTCGGCAATGGAACTTGTTTCTTGAAGCTCCCGACAAACAGTTATTGTGCTGATGTTTCTTCCAGAAGCAGTTTGGAACTCTGTAGTGGTGTTGCAACCAAGGACAACGATTTTTACGCGCTTCAGCACTCGGTGGTACCGTTCTGTGAGCTTGTGGCCTACCACTTCGCGGCTGAGCCGTTGTTGCTCCTAGACGTTTCCACTTCACAATAACAGCATTTACAGTTGGCCCGGGGCAGTTCTAGCAGGGCAGACATTTGACGAACTGACTTGTTGGAAAGGTGGCGTCCTATGACTGTGCCACGTTGAAAGTCACTGAGCTCTTCAGTAAGACCATTCTGTTGCCAATGTTTGTCTATGGAGATGCATGGCTGTGTGCTCCATTTTTTTACACCTGTCAGCAACGGATGTGTTTGAAATAGCCGAATCCACTAATTTGAAGGGGTGCCCACATACGTGTGTGTATGTATACAAAAATACAGATGGTAGGCTTTATGTAGCCTATTAAAATATGTATTTTTTTCCCACTCGCAACTCCCCAAAACCTCCCCAATTTGAGAACCCCTGCGCTAGCTCACCCGACCTGAGCGTGTTTGCTGCTCCTATCAGAGAGCTGTATGAGTTTCACTAGCCAATCCATGGAGAGACTGTTACAAAACTTGGCCAGATAATTTCAAGTCATCAGTCTCAAGTCGAGTCTCCAGTTATTTTATATCAAGTCAGCAAATTTGTGACTTGAGTCCAAGTCATCCGACTCGAGTCTACACTGCTGTTTGTGGTCCAACACCGTACAGTAACTGAGGATATTTGTTTGTGCCTTATTTTATAGATATTGCACCAAATTTTGGGGTAGTTTGTACAGTATTCCATTATGCCAAGAGGTCCCGTTAGAAACATGTCTTGAATGATGACCAATTCATCAGTGATGTTAGGTTCAAAGCCCAGTTTGGTTAATAACCCATGTTAGTATATTGGCTTGGTATTGTAGCTACTAAGAGATCAGTAACCCTTGGTTTGGTGACTTGGAGGATGGTACATTGTGCATACCAGGGATTTACATTAAAGTCTGAAAGGCTTTATGCCACCGGGCATGTCAGGAGTATTATTATTATTTATTTTTTATGTTTTGGTTGCCCGAAGATTATCACTTGCCCGAAAATCTAAATGAGCTGTTTACACTCAGTTTCATGATGCCTGCCTTTCACCAGTGCACTCACACAGGGGAGGAATCAGAAAAATCACTAACGGAATAATTTTATTTTGGTTCTCAGTAAAAAAAGCGAGCTCAACTTGCCCGATTTGACATATATTGTAATTTCCATGTAAAAGGACCCATGAGACCAACATGTGAAGTTCATAGCTTTCATTTGACATGCTACTAAGTCTATATGTTTGAGAAATTAAGGCATATATACAGGTTTCTACCATTTTCCATCCTAAAAATGTGGAGCGGCAGCGTAGCCTAGTGGTTAGAGCGTTGGATTAGTAACCGGTAGGTTGCGAGTTCAAACCCCCAAGCTGACAAGGTACAAATCTGTCGTTCTGCCCCTGAACAGGCAGTTAACCCACTGTTCCTAGGCCGTCATTGAAAATAAGAATTTGTTCTTAACTGACTTACCTAGTTAAATAAAGGTTAAATAAAATAAAATAAAAAATAAGCTGGTCAAACAGCCGGAAAAGAGGTCTTTTTAGAAACCTTCAGACTTTTTCTGGTAGATGTTATTAGGAATGCGCCATAATAA